>NW_025113102.1:2458879-2582569 GCF_010416935.1 Polistes fuscatus
CAGAAGAAACACCTAGAATGTTTCCGTTACTATTAAAACAAGTTCTCGATGAAAAAGATACTGATAAAGATGGTTGTATTAATTTTCAAGAATATCTTGGAGAAAGAGCTAAATCTGAAGGTAAAGAGTGGTTATTGGCTAAAAAAGATAAATTTGATCATGAGTATGACAAAAATGGAAATGGTAAACTTGAATCCGATGAGATTCTATTATGGCGAGTACCAAGTAACGAGTAAGTATATACATATGCTAATTAAACAATTAATGAAATATATATTAGTATCAAAAATTTTATCCATTATAAATTGTCAATATATTTCAGCGAAATAGCCAACGACGAAGTTGACCATTTATTTGCAGCATCCGACGATGATCATGATAATAGGTTGTCATTCGAAGAGATTTTGGATCATCATGATACATTCGTAGGTAGTGAAGCGACTGATTATGGAAACCAGTTACAAGACATTGAACGTTTTACAGATGAACTCTGAAAAAAGTCTCTATTTTATAAGATATTTAAAATATTTTTATCTTTTCCTAATAGAATTTATAAACTTTCAATATTATACCGTCAATTTAAACTTTGTTGGTATTGTCATTTACACTATAATCGAAATGCGTCTAAATTAATGGGATATATCAAATTTAAATTTATAAACATCTGCACAAATTCGTTTTTAATATTTGTATGCTTTCTTACAAAAATATTATTATGTAAATCACTGTCTTCCGCTATCTACAATTCTAGTGCCATAATACAGAGTAAGAAGTCAGTTTTTTTCATTTTAGTTATCATCTTATGATTAGTAAAAGTTACCACATAATATCACACATTATCATTAATATTATTATTTACTATTTATCATATGTATAAATATTCTATGTATATTGCTATATTTTGTAAAACGATTACTATAAATTTTGGTTGCGCATTTACAAATTATATAGAAAAGTCATATTTGAGTCATCGTATAATGTACAAATATTATCGCTGCTTAAAGTGTATACCGGTAATGTTGTGTATTTGTCTTTTCACCTAAGATGTCCTGAAATATAATATGAAATTTATAAAGAAATAACACGAATGAACTCTTTGAAGCACACTTTTTTCTCGCATCACTATAATTCACTAAAGTAAATTTGCATGTGTATGTTAAAACTAAACAAAAGTTATCTTCTGTTCTTTTTTCATGTTTATCGCTTAAAAAAAATTACTGATAAAGAATGAATATAATTAAAAGATTATACAATTAAAAACATAATAACTTAACTTCACATAAATGTACAATAATGAAAATTTGAAACATAACTTTTAATTAAATTTATTTATAACTGAACTAAACAGCATGCTATATGCAAAATTCAATAACTGAACAATATGTCGTTGCGAATCCAATGATATGTAATATTAAATACAAAACCTGACGATAATAAATAAACACTATTACACTATACGATATCTGTTCCATCTTTTGTCAGACACCTAAACTACTACGCACTCGACGGTCTCCCGGAGGCGTGTCTTATCCTAATATTTACAATTATGTCGCACTCGATAGTCTCCCGGAGGCATTCCTAACTTATTTAATTGCTAATTTCAACAAGACTCAGCCATCCATCCCATGACGCACTGGCTAGGTCCATATACACCTTCATGCATCGACATGCAGTTCACTCATGCTAGTTATTGAGGAGAAGCAGCGCGCAAGACCCGACCTGCTGCCGCCTAGGAGCTACTATCCTGCGGGGCACTCCTTCCTTCCTGTAGCATTTTCTACATCGCAGGCCAGGTTGTCTATCTGCGATACATTGCCTGTCGCATTATCCAGAGCTGGGGCCAGGTCACCTACCCCAAGCTCCCTATCATCACCTGTCCCAATAATGGGAAGCAAGCCTCCCGGCAGAAAGGAAAGGTAAGAAAGGAAGTAAGAGAGAAGAGTAAAGAGTAGAAAAGAGGAGACAGAAAGAATAAAAAAGAGAAATAGCCATACGAGAGCATTGACACATCATTCACACCTTCCCTTTTAATCGCCTCTTACGACAAGCAGGGAATACTGTGGGAGTATTCTACTACCCCCTACCCACAGGGGGGAGAATGACGCAAACCTGACGCAAATACGACGCGTAGGAGTTGTATCGTGGCTGGCTGGTTCGTCAGACTTGACCTTCGTTGACCTTCAAATACCTTAATATTGCACATTGTTGACATTCGCCATGATAGCCGCTATCAAAAAATAAGTCCCGAAACATAGCATTCCATTTAAAAAAAACAAACTTAACCTTTAATTCTTAGAAGCGACTAAATCTAGCAAAAAAAAAAACTGATGTCATATTATACTCCCGAATTTTTCATGCAACTTTCGTTCTATAAACTTTTCCGCTACTATCATACTTTTGGAGCTATCATTGGTGGCTAGAGTTAGTGAATCATCCTCCTGTATATACTATCAAAGAATATATATCATATATTATAAGTACCTTACACGTTAAGTACCTACTCTCGCCCACTGGTGGTCCCGGTATTAACTAAGATGAAATTGGTTAGAGAAAAAGTGGATTTTTGAACTTCTATATATTTCTATATTCCTTGATTATATCGCTGCCGTTTTACAAAGCTAAAACAATTCAGTGATTGTGGGAGATAATATTAAATGCTAACCTTCTCTTCCAATTAATTAAAATGGGTGGTGTTGAAAATAGTGTAAGTTATTTAGATATATATATATTGTGTTTCAATAAATAATACAAGTTATATTACTATAACTATTTTCTTAACAAATACTGTATGCTTAACCTCTTAGAATTAGTTAATGAATTGAAAAAAAAAATATAATCACACGTATGCAATACTTCACACTTATATATCTCAGATTTTTATTTGACGAATATTTTGTAGGTGGTAATAAAGATCAATAAATGGGATGGATCTGCTGTAAAGAATGCATTAGACGATGCAATTAAGGATGTTCTTACAAAAAAATATAATTACATAGAAAATTTTACTCTTCTTGATGGAAGATTGGCACTCTGTGGGATCGCAGTAACAATAGCTATAATCGCATTGCTATTTGATTATTTATATCCATTCCCAGCATCTAAACCTGTTTTAATAGTTTGCGTCTCTTTATATTTTGTTTTGATGGGGCTTTTAACTCTTTACACAACGTATAAAGAAAAAGGCATATTTGTTGTTGCTATTCAAAGGTAATTTTGAAAATATCATTATGCTGTACAATTTTTCTAATTATTTTATATTGCAGAGATCCTTCTGGTTATAATCCTGATCTTATTTGGGAAGCAAGTTCATATCTTAAAAAATATGATGATAGATATACTCTCGTATTATCTGTTACCAGTCCTTCCACAGGAGTTACTAATCAAAGTGTCGTTACAAAATCAATTGCAAAGTTTATTGATGTAAATGGTGTGGTAATACCAGGATTAATAGAAGCGGTTGTAACAGACATGCATGACAGTATAACGCGTCAGCGCAAAGAAAAATAATTACATTATGATTATATAAAATATGCGATTTTTATGTTTAAATATACACTTCATACAATATATATCATTTTTCATTGATGTACATGCAATGAGATATCAGAAAGAAAGAAAAATATTTGTTAAAACTTTTCAATTATCAAAAATAAAATGTAAACAACAGATAATGTTTTTTTGTAAACGTTGTTTCATTGTAAATATGATACATACTAAACATCCAACAGTCTAAAAATTTCATTACATTATTTTATTCAATGTGAAATTATATTTTTTTTGTATATATAAACATGCTCAAAATATTTAAATTTATACAATGAAACAGTATAATAGTTATTATTAATGATTTGGATTCATGTTCCAAAATCAATATTTTAACTCGAAAAAGTGGTATAGAAATGAATTTTTTATTCAAAGATATATATATATCATCATCATGAATCTCTTTGAAAAGATATATATATATATTATAATGAAAAAACACGTTATCTTAACCGTGTGTTGTATCATCTTCAACAAAGTCTGCTGCTTCTTCTCGTGAAACACATTCAACGTGCGATACTTTATTTCTAAATTTTACTCCATAAAATTTATTTGCATGTTGCAATAACTCCGGCCTGTAATATGCTTACACATATAAATAATTTCTTTCATATTAAATATAAAAATCTGTTTGATTTTTTATTGTTGTATGCATTTAGAATGTTACCTGAAAGTTGTCGTAATAAATTGAGCGTCCGAACTAAGTTCATGAATCATATCAGCAACTGCTTTTCGATGTTGTGCATCTAAAGCTTGATCTATTTCATCAAATAAATAAAATGGTGCAGGATCACACTTTTGAATTGCAAAAATTAAAGCCAATGCTACTAGCGATTTCTGACCACCAGATAATTGATTCATTTCTCGCATTTCAGCCCTGTGACCAGTGAAAGAAACTCGTATTCCTATTAAAAAAAAAATAAAACAAACAAACAATAATAATAATAATGATTTTCATACCTCTTATTTGTTTTAAAAGTAAACTTTTAGTGTCATCTTACCAACACCAATAAAACGATCAGAATCCGCAGCTTCTGTTGTACCGTCATCTCCTTCATCACCATCTGCAGTTTTCATAACTAACTGTGCGGTACCCGATGGTACAAGTTTCTTAAATACTTCACTGAAATATTTACTTACCTAAGCAAAACAAAAAATTAATGATTTTAATTTAATTACATTATAAGAAATTTGTTTATCTTATGAAAACTATACTATATACTATACTTGTTTAAATGTAAACTGAATAGCCTCGCATTTGCGTTGTTCAAGAACTGACATCAACTCTTTAATTTTTTCATCACCACGATCTAATTCTTCCTTTCGTTTCACTAATTTTTCTTTTTGATCACTAAATGACATGAACTGATCTAAAGCTTTTTTATTGACATGACTGCAAAAAAGCATATAAAACTATTATGGATAAAATGCCTTTATTGTTTTTATATTTTACAATATGAAGCCATACCTATATTTCTTTAAATGATTGTTTGCTTTTTCCATTTCTCTAAACAATTGTTTCGTAGACATAACACTAAATTTCGTGTATGCCTCATGACTAGGTAATGCACCTAGTTCCGTGATCTTTTGTGTACACTCTACTATTTTCTGCTGTAAAATATTTAATTTACTCGCTAATTTTTCTAAATCTTTAGCATCAGCTTCTATTTTTTCTTGTGCTTCTTTTTCTTTTACTTTCCACTTTTCTACTTCAGAAGATTCTGCCTTTTGCTACAAATATCCATCTTTTTATTTACATAATGTTTGAATTATAAGTAAATAAAAAAAATAAATAAATGAAAATGATCATGTTTACATTATTGTATTAGAAATAATATTTATAATTGAATACATATTTACCTTTTTCATAGCATTAGTTACTTTCTCATTTTGAGCTTTAAAGTCTGCATTAACTTTCACAAGCCTTTTCTCAATATCTGCTAATTGAGTTTTCGATGAATCGAGCTGACGTTGTCGATCTTCTACTGATATTTCTTGCAAAGCTTGTACTAATTCATCTTTTCTTCTAACTAAATTATTTGTTAGAAGATTTTCTAATTTATTTTTCTCTGCCTCCAATCTCATTCTTTTTGCAAACGCTTCTTTATTGTCCTTCGTTAATCGTCTTATATCGTCGTTTAAAGTATCGACCTATATAAATTAAATCAAAATTTAAATCCATTCTTTAATATTTATTTTATGTTTATAATTTATACCTGATGTTGATCGGCTACAGATAATTGTGCCATTAATTCTTGATGCAATTCACTTTCTAAACCTTCTTTCGTTGCTCTCATTGCTTCCAAATTTGAAGTACACTGCGCAAGACTTTTCTCTTTAGGTGTTCTATATCTTTCAATAGCACCTAATTCTTCTTTCATCAAACGTATTTCCGCCTTCATTTTATCATATATATCTCTAAAATAATATATATTGTTAATAAGAAGAATAAACCTCACATATATATTAAAATCAAGTATCTACTAACTTGGCTTTACTATTTTTCGTCTCTGTACGTTGCATTTCACTGACATAAGAACTAATATTTTGGTCAGCCTTTCTTATTTCTTCTTTAAGAGTTGATAATTGACTTTCAAGAGTAGAAATCTGTGCCATTAATTCTGATCGAGTTTTTTGTATCTCAAGTCGTGATCTTAAGGTATTAAAATATCCACCAGTTAAAGAGCCTTTCGATGATACTTGATCACCTTCAAGTGTTACACAGTCCAAGCCAGATGTTCGAGCGAGATTCGTTGCTGCTTCTAGATTACGACAAATTAATGTTTTCCCAAAAATGTACCTGGATTAATTAAAAACATTAACATATATTAAGAGAGTTATGCACAAAATTTATATAATTTTTATAGAAAACTTACACACACAATTCCTATGTTCTTACCTTAATGCTTTATCATATTTAGGATCATAATTCAAACGAGATATCATTGGTATCGCATCCGAAGTATTAGGATAATCTATATTTTTAATATGAAGACGATTCAAAGGCATAAACGTAACTTCTCCAGGAAGACGTTGATTATTCATTTCTTTTAGAATTTTAGTGCCAAACTTATCCGTTTCTACAATGTGATGGAACAATCGATTTCCAGCTGTTACCTCTACAGCCATATAAACACTTTTGTCGCAATTAAAGTTTTCTATCACTGGCCCATAGTAACTACTTACCTCATGGGCCATATCATTACGTCCACTATAAAACACATTTTTAATATTGTGTATATTTATTTTTAATATTGTGTATATTACAATTAATATATATTTATTATATTTTCAGATTATCAAAAAATGAGTAAAAAAGAAAAGAAGAAAATATAACAAGATAATAACTTGCCGGAATGTATCAAGTACTTTTCGTACACTATCTCTGCCATTAAGAATAGGTTTTCCAGCCATAGAACGTAAACTTTGATCAGCTTTCGCTAAATCTTCTTTTAATCCTGACAAATTTAGTTGTAATACGCTTTCTTGACGATACCTATATAACATTACTTAGTTATATTATACATATTACTAAATGAAATATTAATATAATAATGCACAAACTGTTCTTTTCTCGTTGCTTGACATTGATCCTTAGCTTTCGTTAATTCATAATATTGTTTATTATGATCATCTATCGATGCACGTTGTCTATCCATTTCACGTGTATGTTCTTCTATCTTTTTTTCTAAGGCAATTTGCTTTTCTGCATCTTTTTTTAAATCATCACTTATTTTCTTTTGGTGTTCTTCTTTATCTTTTATTTGTTTGGCCAATTGCTTAAGCTCATTTTGTATCCATTTATCTCTTTCATCCTATAACACAAACAATATTACAATATATATTATTTATAAATTAAAACAAATTTATAGTATATCTCTAATTTTAGCAATTGACAGTTTTTCATTACCCTACTAGTAAATTGATTACCACGCCCTTGTTTAGCATAAAGTTCTTTTCTCTTTTGTTCTTTAAGTTGCAATTCTCTTGTACACTCTTCTTCAACGCGTTTCATTTCTTCATACTGTAAAAATAAATAAATTTATGTTGTAATAAGCATAAGAGAAAAACGAATTCATTTATATTCATAAATAATGATTTAAATACCTCTGGTTTAATTCCTTCTAATTCTGACTCACGTGCTGCGATGTTTACTTTCAATTTTTCTAATTCTTGTTGTGCCCGTTTTCTACTATCATTATCACCCTTAACTTCTTCCAATAAATCATTAATAGTTAATGTCAATTTTGTTTTTTCTTTTAATAGTTGTTGTTGTTCAGCGCTGCATAATTATAATAGCAGTTAATAGAAAAAGCACGTTCATATATACATACATGATGTCCGAATACTTTTCTAACAGACTATTTATATATATAGGAATAAATTGTTTATTTACCTTAGGGTATCCCTTTCTTCCTTAGCTGTTTGTACTTCTTTCTTAGCTTCTTTCAGACGTTTGGTAGCTGCTCGTACCATTTCTTGTGCAGTTTTTGCTTCTGCACCTAATCTTGCTTGTTCAGCACCACTATTTGCACGAGATGCTTCGAGTTCTTCAAATTTTCTTTTATTCTCCTTGAGTTCGCGTTCATGAATTGTATATTCTAAACAGCGCCGCTGTTTATCCCAACGCTGATACTCCTTTAATTCCTCTTTTTCTTCTTCTAAAGTCTTTAATCGTTCCTCTAAAGTGAAACAAAATAAATAAGTACATATACAGGATGAATTAGTTAATTGTAAGACCATTGAAATTAATTCAATTCAAAAATTCTCACACAAACTATGTTGTGTTATTAATTACTCTATTTTTTTAATCGATATTTTATACTCGTATTTGAGTACACGGACAGCTTTTTAAAATGTGCATTTAATGTCGAGAAGAAAATCCAATCTTTAATGGAAAATGTGTAATTAGTCATTTCATGTAAACAAAATTTATTCATTTGCTCTAAGAATAGCAAAGCGTTTTATGATAAACCTTATATGATACATTTTTTCTTTTTTTGGCTATTTAAATTTAAGACCCCCATGTATAATTTTATACGAAATTTTATAATTTTATCATTTCATTACAAACATTTTACCTATAGTACGTAAAAAATCTTCTATTTTTTCAAGCTTTCCTTCTGTTTCTTTCAATATAGATTTGGATTCCTCTCTTCTATCATCGTATACTCTTGTACCAGCAACTTCTCTTAAAAGCTTTAATCTCTGTGAGTCTGGAGCTGTCGCCATTTGATTTATCTACGTACAAACACGTAATCATTTTTAATATCATTTTTTAAGTAAACGAATTGTAATATAAATTTATATAATAATGAGGTAAACCTTTCCTTGCTTAACAATGTAATATGGATTTGATCTTGAGAAACCTGCAGACTCTAACAAATTCATTACATCATTTCTAGTAACAATTTTTTTGTTAAGAAAATACTGATCCTTTTTTGATCCGATTACTCTCCTCAAATAAACTTCATCTTTATCGATCTGATAACAAATGTCATTATATGTCATTTTTATATTTAAATTATTATTCTATAAAATAATTTGATAACTCATACCGGTAACCTTCCATCAGAATTATCAAATATAATTTCCACATGAGCAGAAATAACACGAGGTCCAGTACCTTCATGGAGTAAAGCTTGTCTCTGTTCAGATCTGAGGTGAGAAAATTCATCGCTCAAAACAAACTGAATTGCATAGAAGAAATTACTCTTCCCGGATCCATTTCTTCCAACTTTAAAAGAATTATACACGAAATAAATAATCTTTAATAAATTATTTCCATAAACATACAAAATATACGTACCTACTACATTATGTCTAGAATCAAATGGTTCGACCACTGTTTGCTCACGATATGATTTAAATCCCTGTATAATCACCTAACACCAAAAAATGTTTAATTTAATTCTATATATTATAATGTAATGTTATAAATTTTTGTATTCTTTCAGCAAAAGAAGTATTTATTTACAATTATTGAGATATCATAAAAGCAATATCAAAAACATGACATTATATGATATGATAATCTCTATAATAAAACAAAACTCAAAAATAATTCATTAACCAACAAAAATAAAACGTTCAAATACGTTAAAGTAACAATAGTAACAATAAATATTTTTTGTTATACCTGTTTGATATACATTATGCACTTAAAAATTATAAAGGTCTGCTTATTCTTAGTTTAATATAAAAAATAAAAATGATCAAATATATAATTCAATCACTGAACGCATAAAATAAAAACATTCATTTATTTTTGAGCAGAGTCTTTAATCTTGACCCGTAAGATAACCTTCAATATACTAACTCTAAAATTTCCTAGATTTAAGCGGGAGCACAAGTAAAGGAGAACTGTTTAAAACTTGACCAATAATAAAAACAAAAAATCACTATGGCGTATTAACATTTTTTTTTATTAAAATTGGCCTATTGGTATGGGCTATTAATGTAACTGTAGCAAATATATATATATATATATTGGGTTATTAATATAGTATGGCTATTATATAGCCGTTAGCTACTACGATCTTCATTTAGGGATTTTGGAATTTTACGTATTCCATTACACATTATAGTGTACACGTAACACGTACGTATTATATATAAGCCGTTCATAACACAGTGATTAACTCAATTTTTTGAAAAATCTTAAATTTAAGTATCAAAGCACTTTTAGTGTTCAGTCATAGCTTTTTATATTTATAATAAATTTTCCAAATAATAAAGATATTAACATCATTAAACGACAAAATTTTGTTTTGGCAATTGAATAATAAATAATTTATATCAGAAGCTATTTTAATTAACTTCATATGTTTCGTTAAAATTCGGAAATGGTTGAGGAATTTATTGCAACGAATAATTTCTGACATTTGTATTATCACTTGTCATAAGCACAGATTAAATAATTTTTGATACTGACAAGAAAAAACATAATTTAATAAAATTTAATGAATCACATTTAATGCAATTATTTAATGGTGAATACTTAAAGCATCACTTTGTACTTCATGACTCAATTGAGTCTGTAAATTTGATAATTTGTTTTTTAATGCAGCAATACCCATCATTACAATATTTTCTGGTTTTAATGCACCACTACTTTCTACATTAAAGTAATATTTATTTGGTTTTGCTTCCCAATTGAAAGGTGCTTCATCTAAAAAAGAAAAAAGTACAAATATAAAAATTGCACAAACAAAAATATTATACAAACATAATACTTACATTGATCTTCCTCTAGTTCACTATATTCTGATTTTGGCCATTCATCTGGTTTTGGAAACAAAGTGTGCCTCATTGAATTATCTGGATCATATTCAAAACTAACACCAGCGGTTGGATTCCATTTTGCATGCTCCTTTCCAAATCCTTTCTTTGCATAAGCTCTAAGTTTTAATTCTTGTCCCTTTCGTAATTTTACAATCAAAATTTCTATTAAACAATAAAAAATATTTGTTTGTTTTATCTCCAAGTTATTCACAAGTTTCAATACATGAATAATATTAAATATTAACCATCAGTTTCTCCATATTCACTAGCATCATCTTCTCTATGTCTAGATGTAACAGGTAATACTCTTGGATCACTTGATTTAAAATCAGCAGTTGTAACATGTCTCGTTTGATCTTCCGTACACTTCACATCAAGAGTAAATTCGACGCTACATTCAGGACAAAAATCCATACATTGACAATCTCTGGTGTATTGTATCCTGTCAACAACCTAGGCCACCAATACGAGTACTGACTTTATTTATCCTGCACGGTATATTACTTTTAAATACAAATAAAAAGAAAATGTATAATTTTAATTAAATTACGCACATCATCGCTGATTAAAGGTATCATTCCTATTCTGTGTGCTAAAAATTCATCACTTAAAACTGTTGAATTTGCTTCTAATTGTATCCAATCAATAGCCATTGTTGGTGTTTCAGCAATAAATACTCTTCTCATACTATTTGCTACACTTTAATTCAATTAAAAAATAATTAGTAAAATTAATAATATCTTGTTAATAATATCTTATTAATAAACAAGAAATAGTAATTAGTTTTAATATTAGTGCCTGAAGGCTTTTTAAATATGATAGCCCTGTAAACTTACTTATTGTTAGAGTTGAATCAAAGAATTTTTGTTAAAAAAGAAATCAAATCACGCATTTTCCAAGAATATCGATTATTTAATTGTATTAAAGTTTTGAATCCTCTATCAGTCACCAGACTTGAACTTTATTGAAAATTTATAGGATGAATAAGAAATTGTAACATACAAAACACACCAATAAGATTAAAAAATATTTATTATATACAGGGCAATCGTATTTAAAAAGCCATGGGGTCTGAATATTAAAACAAGTAATTATAAAAATTTCATATTGCAATTAATAAAAATAAATATTAATATATTGTACCTTAATTCTGTGTCTTCTACCTGAAATTTTACATTTTCTTCAGTTAAATCTGATATGTGCACAGACGGTTGATTTGCATATGGCATTTTGCAAAAAAATATATTTCAAAACTACAGGATACAGACAAATTTTCTAAATTTATATATAATTTCCGTAAAATTGCACAACTTCTTAAAACACTTCACGTCGATTAAACTTTAACCTAAAATTATTTGAAAATTATTATACAAATGATTTCTTACAGAATAACCAACCATATAAACACAATATTTTTTTCAAAACTTTTGATCGCTACTAGTAAACACGCGTGTGTCTTGCTCGGTGGTTGGAACCGAAGAGAGCGAATAGCAGCGGTTATTCATATACGTGGGGTTTTCTTAGTTATCAGTTTCGCCACCAGAGGCGTGACGGTAAGAGTGTCGGTGACGCCAAACTTTGGCGTGACGGCCACAAAACGTGTAGGGGTTAGTCTACATATAATTATAATAATAATAATAATAATAATAATAATAATAATACTTGATTACGTAATAACATAAAATTTCATTTATTTATTTAATATCACACAATAATTGATATAAATCTTGTAATTAGATGATAAAGACGGCGCCTAATTAAAAACTGCGCGTAATACCATGTATCTAGTCTAGTGTTTTCAAAATTTAAAAGGATGTAGGTTGTCAGCCTGCTTGATTTTGATTGGCTACATAGCAGTGTGAGTATTTTAGTTGGTTTGTAGAGGACTCCACACGCTGTGACGTTCTAATTATATGGTAACCATGGATACTATTTATGTACACAATAAACATGTACAAAGGATATTGATTTTCAATATTTAATAAAATAAAACTTTCATATTTCTATGGAAATTTATTACAATGAAGAATAATAAATAAATTAATTAATAAAATAATATTATATATATATATATAGAGTTTAATAATTAAGGCTTTATTATGGATAAATATATTATTTTGGGTAAAATTGGTGAAGGTGCTCAAGGATTAGTTTTAAAAGGACATCATAGATTTATCAAACAAGAAGTTGCATTAAAAAGGGTACTTTTAAAAAAGGTAGAGGAAGGCATACCTGTATCAGTCATAAGAGAAATTAAAACACTTCAACAGTTAAAACATCCTTATGTATGACAATGCTCCCTTTTTACAAAATATTTTATTTTATATTAACATTAATTATTTTTCAAATTATTAAACATAAATTATATGTTTTTAAAGGTTATAGAACTATTAGATTCTTTTCCATTGGGTTTAGACTATATAATGGCTTTTGAGTATATGCCTACAGGATTATGGGAAATATTGAAGGATAATAATATTTCATTAACAATACCACAAATAAAAATATATATGAAAATGCTTTTAGAGGGCGTTGCATATGTACATGAGAAGAATATAATACATAGGGTACATTATTAAATAATTTTTAAACATTACTTTAAAATAAATATATTTAATAGTATTCATTTATATTCTTCTTGCAGGATTTAAAACCTGCTAACTTATTACTCAATAATGAAGGTATTTTAAAAATAGCTGATTTTGGATTAGGAAGATTATTATGGGAGGGCATTTCTAAACCATATTCTCACCAAGTTGCTACAAGATGGTATAGAGCTCCTGAATTATTATATGGAGCAAAATATTATACTGTAGCTATCGATATGTGGTCTGTTGGTTGTATTTTTGGTGAAATGTATAATAATTCACCCTTGTTTCCAGTAAGTCGCGCGATCTCTTTTATACATTTACATATAAATATATTTATAAATAAATTACAGGGAGAAACAGATATTGAACAATTGGCAATAGTATTAAAATATTTAGGATCTCCTACTACTGAGTCATGGCCAGAATTGAGTACATTACCTGATTACAATAAAATAACGTTTCCATATAATAAAGGTACTACATGGGAAATTATTGTACAGGATGCAGAACCAGAAACTATTGATTTAATAAAACAAATTCTTATATATAATTCATCAAACCGTCTTTCTGCTAAAGAGGTTAACTGATTTATATATCATTGTTTCTCGAAGAAAATTAATAAATATAACTAAATTATATTATGTTATTCTATATTTTAGGCATTGCAACATACGTATTTTTATTGTAAACCTTATCCATCTGCAGAAAATTTAATAAAACCATCACAAGATCATCGGCTTTTGGTAAAGCCTAAAGAAGTTGAAGTTAATATTCCAATAACAACTCTTTTTAAAACACTTCTAAATACTACATAATAATACATATATTTGTCGTGTTTAATAAAAATCATTTATTTATTAAACTAGGTATTTTTATAAAATGCAAATAGTTTTTTCACAACTTCAGGATTATAGCCAGTAAGAATGGGCTTACCAGTCTTATAACATGCCTCTTTATATAAATGTAGTATTGGACTAGACCACCAAAAATTTCGAATACCTTCTGTTTTATTTATGTCTAGTGTATTAAGTTGAAATACTGAAAAATGAAATTGTTTCCCATTTGATTCAACACATTGCACAATTATTGGTTCTGGTAAATGTTTAACATCAGATCCATATTTTTGACGTGCATTACTTGCAGCTGCAGTAAATGATTTTATCATAGAACGTGCAAGTATTTGATCCTCAACTACTGGTAGTTCAGAAAGATTTTTTACTTCTTCTGGATTATGGCTTATAAATATGGTATGAACATTCAACCAGGGTGATGTCGCCTCAATAGCTATTATATAATATATTGTAATCAAAGTGTAAATCTCTATTTAAGCAAATTTAAAAAAACAAAGTATTACTTACGATATAGATCTTCGGTTTTATAAATATTCGTTTTTTCCAAGCTAACTGTAGGATAAAATGGGTATATACTTGGAAAATCTGATTCCATATAAGCATTTTGATTCTCTATCTTTTTTAAAGGCTCTGTTGATATAAGAGCTAAATCAAATGTCAATGCAAATTGCAATAACTTTGATTCCTTTTCTAAAATATATAATAGATGGTTTTTAATATTTATAAGTTCTACATACAGTAAGAAATAAGAAATTAATATACCTATTGAAATACACGCAACTCCATTATGAAAGACAGAACGAGTTTGTACAATCTCTGGACCACATACACATTCACAAATTTGAAGTAGTTTCTTGAATAAATTATGCCTATAAAAGATAATTTAATTTATTTATAATATATTAATTAATTGGTAAATATATTTGAAATATATTGGTACTTCTTTGAAATGCATGCAAAAATATATTTCTATAAAAATGATCATTTACGTTTTTCGAATATCTGTCACACCATAGTATCTAGGAAAATTCCATGCAGGTCTGTCTGGATCCTTTCTTTTCGGTAACAATTCTTGATGCGCATCAAATATATTCGAGGTATAAATCGTTCTGTATATATAGAAATTTATTATTAAAATAAATATTTATAAATAAATATTATATAGAATTTGATTATAAATAAATTAATACCTTTTAACTAAACGGTGTATATCTTCTGAAATATAAGTTTCTTTTTCTTCAATTTGTTGTGGAAGTTCATTTTTAATAAGAATGGTTTTTAACAATAGTTGTGCTTGAGATAAACCATGTTGTAGAACATTGTGATCCTTATAGTTTAAACAAGCTTTATCTTTCCAATCAGGATGGGTATTGTCAAATTTTATTACTTTAATAACAGGTTCTGGTATCTCTATCCTTCGATTAATGAAAATATTTAAATCTTATGAATCAATAGAAATACTACAAAAAATAGAATATATTGAAATAAATCTGTTATGCACATAATAAATACCTTACGAATTCTTTTTTTGGTTGAAGTATATCAATGGGATCTATAATCTTTATGTTCAATGCTGACAATTTACTTTCCACATCATTATCTATAGGTATTCTTTCACGTTGTTGATGCCATATTGCTTTAGTTAATCTACCCAAATGATATTTTCTTAATGCTTGTGTTAATTTCATTCTGCTTTATCTAAATAAAAGATATTACGTTATTTATTTACAAATAAAAAACATGTATCATAAATTCATTAGAATAATCATTATTGTACTACAATAAATAATAACATGGATTATGACTTTTGAATTTATTTCTAACACAAAATAATTGTGTAGAAATGATATAAATAATATATAAGAGTTCATACCAGATAGATTACATTTATAAATAAATAAACAATATATTATATACGTTCACGAAGAAGAAAAAACCAACTATTGCTACAATTGAGAGGTTATCTCTTCATTGCACAACATTCCAAGTTTCTCACTACTTTTCTCTAAAAGCGTGTGCGACTTTAGCGACAAGTACGGACAAAAAATGAACTAGAAGCATAATATGGAAAGAATCTGTCGCTATTATATATTTATAATATATAAATATTTATATTAAGGACTCTCTCTCTGGTGTGTGTGTGTGCGTGTGTGCGTGTGTGTGTGTATGTGCGCGCGCGTGGTGTGTGTAAAAATGCAATGAATGAATCGAATGCAATCTCTTTTATAGATCGTAATCTCTTTTATAGATTGCAACTTTAATTTTAATAATTTTGGACTACTCCCTGGTATCTGTATAAATGCATAAAAGTTATTAAAAAACATTATAAGGTAATTAGTTTCTATATAGATGAAATGGATAAAAGGAACCAAGGCGAAAGGAATATGGATATGATATTAATTAGGGATTTTAAAGAAACTAATTACAATTATAATGTTTATGGTAAGCGGTCTTTGGCTAGATTTTACTTGCAATGGAATGTTTAACATATTTTATATGTTAAACATTATACTGAAAGTAAAATACCATTGCCCAGGTCTAACCACGAGGAGGTAATCGCTTCCGAAGACCCCAAAATTAATTAAAAAACAATATAAGTAATCGGTAAATTTTACGTTTATGTATTGGCTCAGTAACGAAATTAAGTTTAAAAGAGTCATCTAAAGAAACATAAAATAAAAATATATTAAAATTATTTCTATTGAAAGTACGTTAATATGTATGTAATATTTAAACCAGTAGATATGTATTTTAAAAATCTGAAATATAAAGAGGGTGCATTAAAATATTAAAATAATTGTTAATTAATCGATAGAAGTGTCTATTATTGTTAAAAAGTTCGTAATATATGTTCGGAGCTCCGTCCTCTTCGAAATTCTCCTTCAGACTAGGCCTTTGTCCTCTATGTAAATTACTTTTATTGAAAGTTGTTTATATGACTTTCCGAACGTTACGCATGTGTAAACCAATAAGCGCTCTCGTTTTGGGACGTCCTACTTAGGCCAGTCAAAAAGTTATTAACGTTCGATTCTTCGTGGAGGAAGTATTTTTTTTATAAGATTCTCTATCCTTAAGTTATATAAATTCTTTTTACATTTCTTAATTTTTAATTATATACTGGAAAGAAAATTAAAATTATTACATAAAAGTTAAAAGCCATCAATATTTTTACATCTTGCGCAAATAAGGGAAGATTAATTACTTGAATTACAAATTCAACCTGTAAATATCATCCTTAAAAATGAATTGTTTTAGCACGCTAAAAATAAATTTTTGTTATTTATTGCATATTATTTAATTTATAATTAGTAATTTTATTATTCGCGTAATAATGTTGATTTCTTAATAAAATTTATATCATTAGTGCGAAATTTGAAAAAATCTGAGGGGGGACTCACTGACCGTCTCCTTGTTAGGAACAGAGAAACATAAAAAAAATACTTCCTCCACGGAGAATCAAACGTTAATAACTGGCACGAGAATTCAAGACGATACAATTTATGCTAGCGCACTACTTGACGAGTATTCAACTTTTTTCGTATAATTCTTAAGACTTTGAAGATGAATAAGAATGCATTACTGTTTTCTTATAAAATAGTAAAAATGAATTAAAATTATATATGTCTAGCCAAAAAATAAATTCCATGTTTTTAAAATATCCTTTCCTATATATCTTGAGTTAATTTTATGTGTAGATATAAGATTTTTCTTTTTCAAATATGTATTCAATTTGATACACTAATAAATTTTTGCGAGACAAAAAATCAGTAATTTAAAATTTTATAAAATACATAATTTAATAGGAAAAATATTTAAATTTTAAATTTCGTCTTAAAAAGAATACGTATTCATGAATGAAAAAATTGAAGGAGAGAAAGATCGGTTTCTTGTCTCACTCGCACTCGTATACAGAAGGCTCAACAATCGATGGCCAGGAAAAAAATACTCGCTATCGCCTAAACAAATAAAAAGAGAGAAATATTGGTTTGTTCTCTCACTCGCACTTTCATTCAAGACCGAGAGTCCCGAAGATTGCCGAAGATCCTTCGTTTGTGGATTAGTGCACACGGACGCTCGCACGCACACTAGCCCGCTCGCGTGTAAAAGCCGACAGAGGGGCTGGACTTTGCGCCCCATTCTACAATTATTTTTTTTCAATATTTCTCGCTTATTTTTACAAATATGAAGATAAACCTTAGAACATTTTTTATGCATTTTTCAATTCTCTACAACTTTTGTTTGAAATTTTTTTCGATTAAATGCCTAAATTCTAAGACAAGATCATTTTTAACCAATTTTTACCCTTTTTTACCCTTTTTCTCGAAAACTATACATCCGATTGCAAAAAAAAAGTAGCACCATTCGATTCAGCGTCGTCAATTTACCCTTAGATCAAATTCGCACACTTCCACAAGAAAATCATCTAGTTTGGCTCTTTTTGACTGGCCTATTCTTCCTTTTCGCGGCGTCGGTGCTGAAGATCGCACGGATCTACGTCGTCTCGTTAATCTCAGGTAATTAAAAAATATCCCAAAAAATATCCTAAATAATGCTGTTGCAGTGATAAGAAATAATCAAGACACAAATATGTAAAAGGTAAACATTATAAACTTGTATTTGTAAAAAGCAAAATTACATTACACTAGAATAATATTTATTCATAGAATTAATAAACTATATTCTCTGCATAGATGTTCAATCATTTTACTAGAAGAAAAAGAAAATATTATTTTCGACTACGATAAAAAGAATCCGATATTACTAGGACCATGAAAGAATTGGCAGGACACCGCCTCTTATTTTACATACACTGGTAAAATATCATACGCAGTAGTCTTCTATCAAGAGAATTGAGGTACAAAATGCATCCTAGTTATTACTAATTTAAATAACAAATAGGAAATACAGTTTTACAAAAAATTCTCAATGTCTACTAAATTTATAACTATATACTTTACTAAATAATTAATAACTTTACTTTGTCTCGACTGACAAGTAAATATTGAATATTTTTATCAATTTAATTCTACTTTGTAGAGATTTAAAATAAAATTGTATGCTAATAAAATGTAGTTGCAGTGACAAGCAATAATCGAGACACAAATATGTAAAAGGTAAACATAATAATCTTTTATTTCTAAAAAAACAAGTATTATATTACACTTGAATAATATTTATTCAAAGTATTAAAGATCTTATTCTTTCTGCATAGGTGTTCAATCAATGTACTGGAAAAGAAAGCGTATGATTTTTCACTACGATAAGAAGAATCCAACAACACTGTAATTATGAAAGATTTAGGAAGACACCAGTGAAAGTGTTCCGTTCTCACACTGGAAGGAAACCATGTACTATAATATTCTATCAAAAGAATTGAAGAAGGAATGCATCCTGGTTATTAAAAATTTAAAAGACAAATAGGAATCATATTATATTAAGAATTCTTTTCCTGTACAAAATGTATTGCCAAGCCTTGTACCAGGTAATGAAAGATATTACTGTTAATCGACTTACTAGAAAATACTGAAGACTTGTATTAACGAATTTCTTTTTCGTAGAGATGCCATGTGAATCGTTTTGCAAATAGAATGCAGCAGCAGTGTAAAGGATCTTTTAAATGGCAAACATAATTATCTTGTATTGGTAATGAACCAATATTATAATAATTTCTTAAAAAATATTTATTCAAAGTATTAAAGATCTTATTCTTTCTGCACAGGTGATCACTCATTTAACTGGAAGAAAGAGCAGATAATTTTCAATTCGATAAGAAAAATCCAACAACACTTTAATCATGAAAGATTTTGGAAGGCATCGATTAAAGTGTTCCGTTCTCACACTGGAAGGAAACTATGTACTATAATATTCTATCAAAAGAATTGAAGAAGGAATGCATCCTGGTTATTACAAATTTAAAAGACAAATTGGAAATACATTACATTAGGATATTCCTAACATATATTAAGTATATTACTTACCATTGTACTGGGTAATTAAAAACACTATTATACATCGACTGGCAATAAGTTATTTAAAGAAAACTATTCTTTTTAAATAATAGATTGTTAAAGCAGAAAGGCCATAGATAAGAAATATTGAAAAAATGTCTTAATTTCACAAAGTTAAAGGAGAAGAAAATAATGCTGTCAGAAAATTAAATTCTACTGATCATCAAAGTCTTTCACATGCTTTCTAAGATTTAACTGTACTTGTGCCATATAATTTCTAATAAGGATAATTCAATATATTAAAGGTTCGTTGATAGAAAAGAAATACTAAAAACATTTCTAGCATCTTTTCTAATATATACAACAGAGAATATACTGTAGATTTTTCAATGTTACATGAGATAGTGTAACAAACTAATAGTTTCATTTCCTTTGTAGGGTTTTTTGTGCAATTTCTTAAATGAAAAAGAGATTAAAGGAATATTCTAGTAGCACAAAATTTGGGTAGAAAAGAAGAAAACTGTATTATCATGAAGAAACATATCACACTATTATACATTGTGGTGGCATTACATAATATAAAATGTATTTGTTGTTTCGTTTAACGATTGCTAGATAAATCTTCTTTTAAATAATATGCTTATATATTTGATACTGGGTGTGATTTTGTAAGTGAAGATACGAAATGAATTATTTACTACATATATCTATAATTTAAAGCGCAGAGAAGTGTTTTAATAGCTCAATAATGTAACAAATTCATTGTAATATTTAAGACGATGTCATACCACGATTGTACATTTAATATTACTTATAAATATATATTTTCTTAAAATATTTGTGCATTAGCATATTTTATTTACATATACGTAAAGTAGAATATAATTAATTTAACTATCATTAATAAATTTAAAATATTTAAATGTTTGACGAATTTTATAGACTCCTTGGAATAATGTAATAAGAGATAAAAAAAAAATGATAAAAAAAATCACCTTATTCTAATTTTCGTCACAGTAAAATATCTTATTTAGGTCACTATTGAGAAATATTAATATTTTAATTTTTGGTGAAAAAATATTATTATTTATATTCTCTACCTTTTTTTCTATATTCATAGAACTAATATTATAAAAGACTATAAATAATATTTAATAGCTTGGAGAAATATTAATGAATGTATTTATAAATATATTTAATATATCTATATATAAGACTATTTATGGTGTAGGTAGAATACAGTTAAAAACAAAATTGTGTTTCTATAACGAGAAGATTTAAACTTTTATTTACAAACTTATGTGACTAATATTTACATTTCTTACCTGTAACGAGAAGAAACGACATTTAGTGTTCGTTATAAACCGTATCGTCCCTACTGCTCAAGTAAACGCTCGCGACTGATCTCGCAACTTTTATCTATTCCCCCTCTCTTTTACAACAGCTGACTTGTATGTCAGTTGTATGTACCGACGATTTTGACTAACGCGGTAAATTAATTAAAGAATATTTCTTTACATATATATCTGTTGAAATATTATTAGCAACGTATAATATAAGTAGTTTAATGTTTAAGTATTTATATAAATAGAAAGAAATAATTTTGAAATCACACTGAATTATGCAGCCATTCGTCCGATAGTTCTTGCGATATATGAATTAAATTTCGATAGATTGCAAGTAATAGTATTATCAAAATTAAACAATATGAAGATCCTTTAAATAGATATTTTCATTAATTAACCCTTTATGGGGGCCCGTGCTACTTTCAAGTAACATGATAATTTTTCGACACTTTATCAAATAATTTTAGTATTTTTACCGAGATGGAGTATTCATCTGAATTTTATAATGTCTCCGAGAAAACTAATACCAATATTTAAGACAATTGCTAATACAATCAACCTGAAATAACAAAATAAATGTTGAGCAAGTTGTCTGAAGTAGAGGCAAGCAAAACATTTTTTTCCAATCGATATTATTTTTGCTTCTGTCGTTGTTTACCGAATAAAAAATTATGTATATAATAGCTCTGAGTTTGAATATTAATAACAACTTATCTTTTTGAATTTCAAATATCATTTTGTTACTCTTTTTTTATGATGATGCAGTTCTGTTACTTTGAAGTAACAATGGCCTATTAGAGACATTTCTGTATATTTAGCATAAAGCTTGTGTGTTCCGTCACATGTCAGAACAAGTTGAGGAATTCGTTGCAGCGAACAATTTCTGACCATGTTTATCAGTTTTATTGCGGAAGAGCTATAAAAATACCAGAGGGATAGATTTGTACGGAAAAAAAGCACCAGGAATCAATATAAATTGTTGACATTTAAAACTGACATTGCATTTTGTTTATGTCAGGAGCACAAAGGAATCCGTAAGAAAAGAGAGTGTTTTGTTTTTATCAATGTAGATAAACAATTACATAAAAATATAAAAAGAAGACCAAATACAATACTTCCAATACAAAACTTGCAAAAAGATGAAGTAGTATTTTGCTCAATTTTTTTTGGACAACAGAAGACGTTGAAAAAATCCCTGGTGTAAAGGAATTCCGAAAATGAAATGTTCAAAATGCAATGTAAATTTACGTGTAACGCCAGGTGAAAAATATTTCGTAGAATTTCACGTTTAAATTTTTCTACGCAGAAGTGGAAATATTATGGGCCGTTGTTACCTGAAAGTAACACAGTGAATTTATTGTAATAAAATTGTTTAAACCGTAAAATTTTTTATTCATCTGCAAATATATGTTTATAATTGTTGATTTTCAGCTGCGATTATTTTTTGTTATTTATAACAAAAATTCGGCCCATAGAGGGTTAAACATTTTGTTAAGAAACACATTCAAAATTTTGGGAAAATTACAACAAGCCTTAAGAAGATGAATTACGACAATTAGGACGAGTTCTGTCAATGAAACTTTTCAATGTCTTCTTCTTCTTCTTCTTGATGTCACTTTGCATAAGTGATAAGACATTCATAAGTTATTAACAAAAAAAAAACAAGCACGTGGAGTCTACACACGACTGAAGTGTGATACTTTTTCAATGTTTTATGTGTTACTAACTTTATTGAATTATTAGATTATTAATTATATTTTTTCTGTACAAACTTTTTTCTTTTTTTCTTTTACAAACTTCGCTTCGTAAAAGTGTTTTACTTTTTTTGAACATTTATACTGTACTCGAAAAGTATAATTATTAAAAGTATCTGTAAACATACAAACATAACACACTTTACATATTTATTTGAAATATATATATGTAGGATTATTTTTTGTAACCCTACTTTTACACTTTCTTACTCTGATACTCTTTACTCTTTACATTGATACTCTTCACTCTTCACTCTTATACTCTGATACTCTCATACTCTTTATTCCTCTTACTCCGCGATTTCTCTGCTACCGCTGATTCTTATCTCTTTTACGCTTCTCTGCAACTCTTCTTCTACGACTAACTCTTTATTTTTTACTCTTTACTCTTTACACTTATGCTCTGATTAAACTCATTACACTCATGATCCTCTGATGATTCTCTTAGACGACTATCTCCTTTTATATTCTTCTCCTCTCATATTCCTTGCATCCACGCTAAATACACGCACGTACTCTTACTCTCTTATTTCTTTCACACCATAACAACGAAGGACAACATTTCTTATAACTCTACCTAACTGTTTGTAGAATATAAGACTGGAAGCAATTCTGAATATTAATGTCGTGAGTTCGGTTAATTCGACGCATGAATGAGTGAGATAGGGAAGGATAGATAAATCAATCAACACAATTTTACGCGGTATGAAACACTTGCTTCGGCATAAAAACTCTCACGAAGTTGAGAGAAAAGCCGGGGCAAGCTATGACTTTATTTAATCATATAATACAGTAAATAGTAGTCTCTTATTTCTTCTTAGACTAGAGAACTTTCTTACCTTCGTCTCTACTACAAATTAGTCCAGTCAACGGGGGCCGTTTTCCTCGATCTCAGGAAAGAAGGTGAAAACTTGATATAAGGGTAAATAGACGACGCTGAATCGAATGGTGCTAATTTTTTTGAGGTGGAAAGTGCCGTTTTTGAGAAAAAGGGTAAAAAATGGTAAAAAATGGTAAAAAATGGCTTTATCTTAGAATCTAGGCATTTAATCGAAAAAAGTTTCAAACAAAAGTTGTAGAGAATTAAAATATACATAAAAAATGTTCTATGAGTTATCTTCGTATTTTCAAAAATAAGCGAATAAAATTGGATTGAAGATGGGAAAAAAATTGTAAGAGTGGGAGAAAGCAAGCTTATCCCTCCGTCGCGTTTTACACGCGAGCGAGCTAGTATGCGTGCGAGCGTCCGTGTGCACTAATCACAAACGAAGGATCTTCGGCAATCTTCGGGCTTCTCGACCTTGAATGCGAGTGCGAGTGAGACAAGAAACCGATATTTCCCTTTTCTATTTGTTTAGGCGATAGCGAGTATTATTGTCCTTGGCCATCGATTGTTGAGCGTTCTGATATTTCTCTTTTTATATTTTTTCTTTCGGTAGCAAGAATTTTACGTCTTGGCCATCGAGCGTCGAGCGTTTTGTATACGAGTGCGAGTGAGAAAGAAAACTGATATTTCTCTCTTTCTATTTTTTCATTTGGTAGCCAGAATTTTACGTCTTGGCCATCGAGCGTCGAGCGTTTTGTATATCTATATATATCGGCGTATAAGCGCGGCATTTTTAAATCGAATCTTGATGCTTATAGCACCCCGTTTCTTTATTTATTGTCAAAAATAATGAACCTTGAGTAAAAAAAAAAATAATTCATTTTAACAGGAACTATTATTATTTAGTGGAGAGTAAAAATAATGAATTAATTTTGTGTCTCGCCATAAAATTAATTAGAATAATTAATTGATATAAATTCTTTGCCTCACAAAAATTTATGTGGTGTCTATATAATAAATGAATGGTGGTCGAATTTTTAATAAACATACTTATGTAAACGCTTATGCAGGTTCGTGCACGTTGGCGCCTGCACTAGTGTGAGTGCGTGCGGATGTTTGATTAAGCATCGATATTCTTAAGATTAAATGTGAAGAACATAGGCTGTATGCGTCACCCGTGGAGGGGGGCCGATGCTCCGTTGTTCGACGGAAAAGTATAAAAGGGCAGTCGGACAATAGAGAGGAGTTAGTTAGTTAGTTCAGTTTGTCGGCTTTATGAAATATTATGTTCTGGGGAGTTTACAAATTTCAGGAGTGGGATTCAAACTCGCTAAATTAGAAATTCGCGATTCGCGCGTGTGTTATGAAAAGTGGGATTGAATCTATTACGTTATTAGTGTAATTATTAGTGGACTTACGTGTTTGAGTGACTTAACATTCGAAATCTAAAAATTTAGAAAACGTTTGCATTGAAAGTGTCTACGAAAATTAAGAAACATGGCAACAACCCGCAAACTTACAGCAACCGAGCTAGGAGAAAAGTTACGCGTTCAAGGCTTGGCGACGTACGGCACGAAAGCCGAGCTTATGGCAAGATTAGATTTAGCCGAACCTCATTGGAGGGATGAAGCCATCTTAGATACAACTCACGACGACGGAGCGACCGCCTTGGAAACACCGGCCACCGAAGGCGGCGAAGTAGAAAGTCTCCGTCGGCAGGTAGAAGACCTTATGCGTGAGGTCGGGCAACTCAGGGGAACAACGGAACAACGACCAGGAGTGAATGATCGACACCGCGAGGTCAGCTTAAGTGTAATCTCTGGTATGATCGACGTTTTTGATGGAAGCGTTGGTACCTTTACCGTCTGGGAAAGACGAGTGCGCTATATACAACGAATGCACCAGCTTCGGGATACCGAAATTGTTATGATAATTAGTCTAAAATTGAGGGGAAAAGCATTGCGATGGTTTCACTCAAAACCCGAATTCGTGACTTATGGAATGGAGGAATTATTAACAGCAATAGGGAAGATGTTTAGCTCGCGACAAAGTGTTATCACGTTGAGAAGACAGTTTGAGAAACGTAGGTGGAACGGCAACGAGTCGTTTAGAGATTACCTACATGACAAAATGATTCTGGGTTACCGAATTCCCCTCCCAGAACAAGAAATTTTGGAGTATGCGATAGACGGCATTCCAGACATTGCATTAAGAAACCAGGCCCGGATGATTGGTTTCCGAGACCAGGAGTCGCTGCTGACGGCTTTCGAAAGTATTACGCTATACGCCGGGTTAAGGATGCGAGCGACGGGCCCTCGAAGTCCTACAAAATACGAAGGAAGGCGGCCGACGGAAGAAGAAAACCGATCGACCATAAGAGGCCGTCGGAGGAAAATTATGCCAGATGCTTCAACTGTGGAGAGACAGGACATTTTGCGGGGAACTGCCCCCGTCCGAAGAGGGAAAGAGGCAGCTGCTACAAGTGCGGTAAACATGGACATCTTAGACCAGAATGCCCGGAGAAGAGTGGCGAAGTCCACAGCGTCACCAGGAACGTGACCAACGATGACGACTACATCAGGAAGATAACTTATGATGTCGATTCAGGCAATATACACTACATCTTAGTTTTAGACACCTTATTGGATTCCGGCAGCCCCGTGAGTTTCATAAAGAAAGGGTTAGTGATGGGACCGATCGACCCTGCGTCGGAACTCGGAAGTGAATATTATGGTATTAATCATAGTCGTCTGCAAGTACACGGCTCGATACAAGTTAGTTTAAAATTAGATGACGGCGAAAGGATTGACACTCGTCTGTTGGTAGTACCGGATACTACAATGATGAACTCCGTTATTTTAGGTCGCGATGCATTAAAAAAATGCGGATTAGGTTTAAGCAGAAAAGATAAGCGCTCCGAAGAAGAGGTAGTGATAGATCAGATTATGAATATAGAAATAAATGATTCCACCGATAATCAAACTACCGAATTAGACATTAATCCCGAAATCGCGGTGGAAAAACAAAACGAATTAAAGGAAATCTTAAAGGTAAATTACTTAAATGCACCTCGTCCGGAAAAACCTAGAATAAGCATGGAGCTGAAATTAACATTACAAGAGCATCAGCCATTTCATTTCTCTCCCCGTCGCTTATCGTTTGTCGAGAAAAACCAAGTTCGAGAAATAATAGGAGATTTACTAGAAAGAGGGATAATTCGACCGAGCGAATCGGATTACGCGTCCCCTATTGTGTTAGTTAAAAAGAAAAACGGTAAGAATAGGATGTGCGTCGATTACCGCGCGTTAAATAAAGTTACAATAAGCGATCGCTATCCCTTGCCTCTAATCGAAGATCAATTAGATGTATTAAACGGGAAAAAATATTTTAGCCTACTGGATTTAAGAGACGGTTTTCGCCAAATTAGAATGGCCCAGGAGTCGATTAAATATACGTCATTTGTCACACCTCAGGGGCAGTATGAGTACGTGCGCATGCCTTTCGGTTTAAAAACAGCCCCATTAAAGTTCCAAAAATTTGTTAACGCGGTATTAGATGACTTAATTAAAACAGGAGACGTCGTCGCGTATATGGATGACTTTTTGATTGCGACTACAAATTTAGATCATCATTTAAAAATTTTAAAACTAACGCTTAAATTACTAGCAGAAAATAAACTAGAATTATTACGGTTAGATAAATGCAAGTTTTTACTTACAACGATCGAGTATTTAGGATACCAGATTACGGAAGGAGGAATCAAGCCGACTGTCAGTGGCGTAGCGGCTATTGAAAATTTCCCGATACTACTTAATGTCAGGGACGTACAAAGATTTTTAGATTATGTGCCTATTTTAGAAAATTTGTGGCGGGATTCGCCCTTACGGCGAAACCACTTTATGACTTACTTAAAAAGGATGTGACCTTCGCTTTCGGCAAGGAACACCTGCGAGCAATGGAAGAGTTAAAAGATAAATTAGTTAACGCGCCAGTATTGGCCATCTACAACCCAAACGACGAGACAGAATTACACTGTGACGCGAGTTCCGTAGGTTTCGGTGCAGTTTTAATGCAGAAAAAGCCAGATTTGAAATTCCATCCTATCTTTTATTTTTCGAAACGGACCACGAGTGCAGAAAGTCGCTATCACAGTTTCGAATTAGAGACCCTTGCAATAATTTATGCGTTAAAAAGATTCAGGATTTACCTGCAAGGGATCAAGTTTAAGATAATTACAGACTGCAATTCGCTCAAGCTCACTTTAGATAAAAAAGATATCAATCCTAGAATCGCCCGCTGGGCGTTAGAATTGCAAAGTTACGATTACACCGTCGAACATAGGGCGGGCACGCGTATGGCGCACGTAGATGCTCTTAGTCGGTCAGCTTACGTTATGGTTGTGGAAGACAACACTCTTGAATTTAACTTGTCGGTGTGCCAGAATCAAGACCCCGAGATTAGAAAATTACGCAGACGGTTAGAAACCACCGAAGATAAGTTTTACGAAATGAGAAACGGCTTAGTATATCGGAAAAAGGGCGATGAACTTTTATTTTACGTACCGTCGGCGATGGAAGGAGCTATTATTCATAAATATCATGACGAAATGGGCCACTTAGGAGTAGACAAAACTCACGACATTATTTTGCAGAACTACTGGTTTCCAAATTTAAAGAGAAGGTATCGGTCCACATTCGAAATTGTCTTAAGTGTATATCTTACAGTCCGAGTTCGGGTAAACCGACGGGCAGCTTACATAACATACCAAAGGGGAACGTTCCTTTTCACACGATACACATCGACCATTTTGGCCCTATAGACAAGCAAAGGTCGACGAAAGCGTATATATTTTTGGTTATAGACGCATTTACGAAGCTCTTGAAATTGTACGCCACTAAAACCACTACTAGCAAAGAAGCGATTAAACACCTGACCGATTATTTCCACAACTACAGTAAACCCGTGAATATTATATCGGACAGGGGAACATGCTTTACCTCGAAAGAATTTTCGGATTTTATGTTAAGTTCAAATGTGAATCACATAAAGATCGCCACGGGTTCACCTCAGGCAAACGGGCAAGTCGAAAGGTATAACAGGACCATGTGGTCAATGTTAGCCAAATTGAATGACAAATCATCGGGAAAAAATTGGCATCAATTTTTAACGGATATTGAGTACGCTTTAAATAACAGTCCGAATGCATCAACCGGGGAATCTCCTAGTAAGTTATTATTCGGTGTAACCCAGAGAGGTGACATTGTCGATAATGTCCGTAGTTATTTAGAAAACACCATCGCGAATAGCGAACGCGATTTAAAAGCAATTAGGAATAAGGCCGAAGATAGAATGGCTGAGAAGCAAAATTACAACAAGAGGTATTATGATAAACGCCATCATAAGATACGGTCAGAATTTAATGTCGGTGATTATGTGGTGGTAAGGAATTTTGATAGCACTGTAGGGATTGGAAAAAAACTGATACCAAAATTTAGGGGTCCGTACGAAGTTATAAAAAAATTACGAAACGATAGATATGTAGTTGCCGATATAAGAGGCTTCCAAATATCTCAAAGACCGTATCAGGGAACATGGGAATATTGTAACATGCGTCCCTGGCGAGGAACAGAACAGGCCAAAGAATAGAGAGAGAAGAGAACAATCTCGAGTTTATATTTAGTATACTTTATCCTTATGATTAAAACTCAATTGTATTATGTTTCATTTCATTTTATTTCCTTTAAAGATAGTGTACCGACAGTTAAAAGTTTATATTTAGTATATTTTATCCTTATGATTAAAATCCAATTGTATTATGTTTCATTTCATTTCCTTTTTAAGATTATCACCGATATCGCATCTCGCTTCATGTTTGTAATATTATTTTAGTTATTGATTAGATCAAACAAAAAAAAAAAAAAAAAAGAGAGGAAAAAGGAGAGAGAAATATTGTATCCGAGTAATTGTATTTCTTATCTATGGATTATCTTATATTTTTATTTTTCAGATTATTACTTTTATTTATGTATTAATTTTTGATTGTATTCTTATGTTTGTATTCATGTACTTCTTATGTATGTATCAACTTTATGTTCATGTTCATTTTACGTTGCGCCTTTATGTATGTGTGATGGTCTAGTGACCGAGGGCGGTCACCGTCAGGACTGGCCGATTGTAAACGCTTATGCAGGTTCGTGCACGTTGGCGCCTGCACTAGTGTGAGTGCGTGCGGATGTTTGATTAAGCATCGATATTCTTAAGATTAAATGTGAAGAACATAGGTTGTATGCGTCACCCGTGGAGGGGGGCCGATGCTCCGTTGTTCGACGGAAAAGTATAAAAGGGCAGTCGGACAATAGAGAGGAGTTAGTTAGTTAGTTCAGTTTGTCGGCTTTATGAAATATTATGTTCTGGGGAGTTTACACTTATATGACTTCAAAAATATAGTTTTTAATTCTGTCTTTAAAAATAATTAAGAAAAGCTGTCATACCTTAACTAATTGCTTTTTATAATGGTCTCAAAAATGTTATGAGGTTAAATAAACACGTGTATCATTGATAACTGATTGGTATAAATTTTGATCTAAGCGATAATTGTCGCTAAATAAATTTTAAACAAATTCAATTCAAATATCATTTTGTAACTTTTTTTTATGCTACAGTTTTGTTATTTTGAAGTAACAATGGCCTATTAGATACGTTTCTGTATATTTAGTATAAAGCTTGTGTGTTCTGTCAAATGTCAGAGCAAGTTGAAGAATTTATTGCAGCGAACAATTTCTGACCATGTTTACCAGTTTTATTGCGGAAGAGTAGAATGATTTAATTCGTAATTTAAAATATCTTTAAGTATTAATCAACTTTAAATATATCCCCTGCCGGTTTACCAACTTTACTTTTATTTTTTTCAATGTGCGTTTGCACCTTGAATTTGTGGTTGCGCATGCGCGTAACATATAACCTCTTCATGACGTTTTTTGATTTTTAATTAATAACTAATTAAATAATTAAGTAATAAAGTTAAAAGTTATGTATTTTAAATAAACATTTTGTTAGCACTTTAGCGCACTTATTCATTTTTTTCTGCTGTGGTCAACTACGTTGCTTTACTGAGAAAAAAATTTTAAAATATTTAATTATCAATAACTAATTAAATAATTAATAAAAAATTTTAAAACATATGGATTTCGAATTAGCAAATAGCTAGCAATTAAATGTATATCTTCATTTTTCTTAGTTCTGGTGGTCGTATGCCAACTTTTTTGCGCTCCTCATCGCTCATTCTTTGATCAAGCTACTTTAGCACTAGCACTCTATCACGGCTAACAACGTTTCTATGGGAACGTTAATGTTTCCATAGTTACAAAGACTTTCTTTTTTGTTAATATAAATAAAAAATGAATAAAGAAGTTACACGTGCTCGATCAACAACGCATTTTCGTTATCCGTTCTTTAGTTTTGTAATAGTTTATGAATAAAATAAATGTTACATAAAAATAGTAGTGGCGATCAGTGTTTGAACCAATAGAATTCAAGTTCCTGGTTCCTTCCGCTACATAATTGGTGACCCGACGTGATCACGAATGGGTACGAAAATCGCGTAGGGAGCGACGACCGACGAAGACCTGCAAGCCGGCAACCGACTTTGCTGAGAAGCAAGAAGCACCTTGATGTCACCTGTAAGGCGTTCGCCGCAGAGATCCATCCGTGTGCCCGACTAGAATCCGAGAGACGACGCCGCGGACGACAATATGGACCAGGCCGGTCAACGGCAACATCAACGAGTTCCCAATGATGATGACGAAGTAACGGTCAATGCGGCACGCGCCGTGAAATTTCCACCTTCTTGGAAGGAGAACCCGGTCCTCTGGTTCGCTCAAGCGGAGGCAACATTCCACATCACCCGCGTCACCAGTGACACCACGAAGTTTCGGCATCTCGTGGTCCATTTGGATCAAGATATCTTACCTTTCATATCAGATATCCTCGTGGAACCGCCTGAGGAGGGAAAGTTCGATGCCCTCAAGGCACGTATCATCAGCGACTTCGACGAGTCGAGTGAGACCAAGCTGCGGAAATTGCTTCGGAGCAGCCAGCCTACCGATGCAAAACCTAGTAACATTCTGCAGAGACTACGCAACATAGCCAATGGCCAGTGCACAGACAATATCCTGCGGACTTTATTCATGGAGCAACTCCCCGACTGTATAAGGAGCATATTGGCCATAAGCGAGGTGACAGACTTAACAAAGCTAGCTTTGCAGGCGGATAAAATTCTGGAGGTGTCCAAGGCCGACGTCGCCGCTGTTACGTCGACACCTGCCAGGGAGACGCGCCATACTATCGCGGACGTCGAGCTGGCGGAGCTACGGGATATGGTAAAAAATCTGTCGCTGGAGTTGAGCAAATTACGTCCCCGGCGCGACCGAAGCCGCAGCCGTAGCCGCAACCGCGGTAGCAGCGTCAAGGTGAACAACGGCCTATGCTATTACCATTCGCGATTCCAAACGCAGGCCAGAAAATGCCGGCAGCCGTGCACCTGGGTTCAGAACCGCGATTCCGTCGCCCCAACAGCAGTTTCAACGTCGACCGCAGCGACGGCAACGCGGGAAACTAACCGCACTGTCTCGGATACTGGCGGAAGCGGACGGCGGAAAGAGGTATCTCCTCATAATTAAAGATAAGGTTAGTGGCTCGCGATATCTCATCGACACGGGAGCTGACCTGTCAATAGTTCCTAGACATTGTGCACACGGCAAGCGTATTCAGCCTGCGAGTTACAAGCTGTACGAGGCAAATAGCTTGACGATCAACACTTACGGGACAACCCTCATCAACGCTGACCTGGGACTTCGCAGATCGTTCCCATGGATCTTTATCGTTGCCGACGTATCGCAACCGATCATCGGAGTAGATTTTCTGTTCCAGCATAACCTCTCCATAGACCGTCGTGGACGACGCCTCATTGATAATCTAACGCAGATGTCATATCAAGGGAAGCTCGTGATTCCCGCGCAAACAATCGTCTCGTCCATTCATCCTGACGGACCGCACGTCAAGCTCCTGAAGGAGTTCGTCGACCTAACTTCGCCGTCGGTCAAGAAAGCAGCTGCGCACGCGGTACGTCACACATCGTCACGAAAGGTCCACCCGTCTACGAGCCAGCACGTAGATTACCTCCTGACAAGTTCAAAGCCGCTAAGGCGGAATTTCAACATATGCTGGACCGAGGTGTTTGTCAACCATCTAAGAGCCCATGGGCTACCCCTCTTTATCTCGTCACCAAGAAGAACGGAGACTGGAGGCCATGTGGCGACTACAGAAGACTGAACGCAATAACGGAACCAGATCGTTATCCAATTCCACATTTGCATGATTTCGCGCATAGTTTAAATGGTTGCACGATATTTACAGTTATCGATCTGGAACGCGCATATCATCAGATTCCAGTAGCTCCGGAGGATCGCCCAAAGACAGCTGTCATCACACCGTTTGGCCTTTTCGAATTCAACGTCATGTCCTTCGGACTCCGGAACGCAGCACAGACTTTCCAGCGTTTTATGGACAGCGCGCTGCGAGGATTGGATTTTTACTACTGCTACATTGACGATATCTTGGTAGCGTCGTCAACGCCGGAGGAGCACACAAGGCATCTACGCACGTTATTCGAGAGGTTACGCGAATTCGGCCTCACTATCAACGTATCCAAATGCACCTTCGGTGCCCGCGAGGTCGAGTACCTCGGCTACAAGATCAACGCGCAAGGTACACGTCTAGTGGAGGAGCGCGTTGATGCTATCCAACAGTATCCAAGACCCAAGGACATCAGCGACCTACGAAGATTCTTGGGAATTGTTAACTTCTATCGTCGTTTTATTCCGCACGCCGCATCGGTGCAGGCACCACTGCACGCCTATCTGGTAGGCGTCAGGAAGAAGGACCGGCGACTTATCGAATGGACTCCGGACGCCGAGCGCGCGTTCGATGCGTGCAAACGACAACTCGCTGAAGCATCACTACTTGCACATCCCGTTGCAGATGCACCGCTGATCCTGCAGACGGACGCCTCCGACAACGCTATAGGGGCAGTCTTACAGCAACGGAGTGGGGATCAATTTCAACCTTTAGGTTTCTTCTCGAAAAAGCTCTCACAAACGCAGACAAGATACTCGACTTACGACAGAGAGCTACAGGCAATTTATAGCAGCCTCAAATTCTTCCGATTCTTGGTCGAAGGACTACACCTAATAATTAAGACTCTGCATTCCTGCACCCACGTGTTTGTCAGGGTCGGAGGTTCTTCAGGACCGCATTGTCAACCCTACGAGGGTCCGTTCGAGGTGTTGGAAAGGATATCGGAGAGCGTTTTCCGCGTCAACGTTAACGGTAAACCGTCGACGATTTCGACAGAGCGACTCAAACCAGCTTTCTTCGAGGCCACTGAGCAAACGGACATCGCCCCGACCATGGAGGGCAACAACGACAGCCAATCTCCGATCTTGAACCAACCTAAAACGTACTTATCTAGGGAGAGGATACGTTTCACGACTTCGGTTAGCCTTAGTCGCTCGGGTTAGGGGGGGAGTACTGTAGCGGCCTGCTGTCGATAAGCAAATTTCTACTTTATCCTATGCGACGACTGGCGCCGCAATCCTCACCGCTGATTCTTTGGCCAAGTTACTTTGTCGCTAGCACTCTATCACAGCTAACAACGTTTCTATGGGAACGTTAATGTTTCCATAGTTACAAAGACTTTCTTCTTTTATTAATATAAATAGGAAATGAATAAAGAAGTTACACGTGCTCGATCAACAACGCATTTTCGTTATCCGTTCTTTAGTTTTGTAATAGTTTATGAATAAAATAAATGTTACATAAAAATAGTAGTTACTATCAGTGTTTGAACCAATAGAATTCAAGTTCCTGGTTCCTTCCGCTACAGCCTTGTGGTCGTCACGCCAAACCTTGGCGCCTTTGGCACTCCTACCGTCACGCCTCTGGTGGCGGAACTGTATATCAAAAAAAACCCACATACATGAATAACCGCTGCTATTCGCTCTATTCCTTCTCAACCACCGAACGAGTAAAACGCGTACTCACTAGCAGCGACAGAAACGTGAACACAGTTCTTCACTTCCTTTTCCCTTTTGAGATTCTCGTTAAGTTTGTAATACATTTTTATGTAAGTCTTTTCTGATACGTTTCTGATAAAAAATATTCATATTATATTTTTCCCCAGTGAGTTTATTATTTTTGAATATCATTGAACACGCTACAATTGGTGACCCCGACGTGATCAGAAAAGATTATCGAAGCCACGTGCAACCGCGTGTTCGCCAACGTGATCTTAGTAGATTTCCCAAACCACGTGCAACCGCGTGCAAACCCACGTAATCTACGTAGATTATTCAAAACCGGTGCATCCGCGTGCAAATTTATGTGATCCATATCGATAATTCGAAAACCGCGTACAAATCGCGTGCAAACCAACGTTACTTATAAGGATCACGCACACACCCCCTCCCTTCGTGTATGACCGACTTGATCTATAAAGATCGAGTTATCGCCGCGTGATAACCGAAGTGATCCATAAAAGATCGTATTATCACCGCGTGTATAACTGAGTGTGCCAAGAGGAGACATCCAAACCAACAAGAATCATGTCGCTTGATTTAACACGTTCACCACCGGCTACAAGAACAATTGGACGGAACGTTGATCTCGCCAACGAGGAAGAGAAAACGAGACAAGCGCCACGTCATACACCTTCGTTCCCTCAAACGTCCGATGGAGCAGGACCCAATTTTTACACTTCGCTCGCAGCCACTGAAAGCTATGTGAACGAAGTCACGGTGAGACTCTTAACATTTATGGGAAATATTCCCGACATGTGGTTCCAGTAGATCGAATCAATCTTTAACACTAAGTTTACGAGACCCGTCAATTTGACGGAATTCAAACTTACCAATGAAATATCTCGAAAACCGCTTGATCGATTTCAACCGTTTTGCATCGTAAATTCATCATTTCTTCTAAAAAACTTATAAACACGAATTTTTTCTCCTAAGCCTTTTACTTTTTGAGATTCATATATTGTATACCTATCTCTACGGGACCCGTCAAATTAACGGGTACGCTTATCTCGAAAATAATCCTTATATATTTGCTTCCTTTGTAAAATTATTCCTCTAATAGTAAATGTAAGAGTGAAAGAAAAGTCTAAGTCCATCTTATCTATTGTAAAAAAATGGGGACACATCCCCACATAACAGTCACAACAGTCCGCAGTGCAAATAGACGCTGTTGAGGTTTTAGTAGCGCCACTCTGAGCTTTTCAATTTCCGTCCGGAGTCTACCGAGCGGATTACTCGTGAGACGCCCCTCCGCAGTGAACGGAACATTTAAGTACTTCCAGTCGTCAGTCCGTCTAAGTGCAGGTATCTGATGCCCAAGGCAGTGAAATTTCTCGTTTGCATCAATTATGGTCTTTTTTTCCTTGGGAATGGTTTTCAAAGCAACGGAGAAACACTTAGACGAATTAACTTGGAATCCGCATTTTTGGAAATAGTCGACGGTAATGTCGAGCAGTTGTTGAAGCCCGACTGGTGTGTTTGCGAGGAGTATCAAATCGTCGGCATAGCCCATGGCGTTGAGAACTGTGCCGCCGACTCGAATTCCGATGTCGTTCGGGAGTCTAGAGAAGAAGCGATCGTCTCCTTGGGCATAGTACCCCGTGTTCCTACCACAAGTGGTAGGACTTCTGCAGCGGTCGCTCCATATTCTCGCTGCAGGAGAGGCAACAACGGGCTATATTTTCTTAACTTTTCATCTCGTCCCTGTGCAAGGTAATCATTGTCTTATGGCGGACCGTTACATCGACTACGAAGACCCCTTTCTGATTTTTGATTATCAGATCGGGTTTGAGATTCCCGTCTGAAGGGGATTGTATTGTAACCTCCATCGTTGCTGTTGCATCTGGGTCTTTTTTCATTGATTCGTTCATGACAAGATCCTTTATCTCGTCATGTCGACGGATACGTTCGGCTTTGTTTATCTGACATTGGCCGAGTATATGCGCCAGTGTCTCCGGCTTGCTTTTGCACTTCCTGCAAGTCGTATCCGTCGTTGCCTTCGCTCTACATAACACTACTTTGTTGGTTTTAGTATTCGTACGCATCCTGAGGGCCGTTATGAATCTGCATGGTTTAAGGAGAGTTGGCTTATATAACCGTGCGCTGGCAATTTTATCGTCAGAAAGAGACTTAACTGACTTGCCTTGCGTACTGAGCGAGGCCCATGACGCAAGCTCTTTCTTCTTTTCCCTTATTTTATATTTGTCTATTTCTTTTGCATCAACCACAGGCCAGTTGATACGAACAGCCTTGGCCAGGTTCTTTAGTCGGTTCACCATACCTGTGCCAAGTGCTAGAGCTTGCATCGCTGGGTCTGAATTGTTTATAAATTTCAGCTCAGCTTTTAAGCTAGCAGATACCACCGTTATCTCTAGCTTTGGGAATCCTAGTCCCCCGTCTTTCTTGCCACTGTATATTAGTCCCTTTGTTGTGCTCTGTGGCAAGTGGTAGATGTCTCTTATCACTACCCGTAGCTCCTGATCTAGTGCTCTTATTTGGCTGATGTTCGGGACTGCAGTTATTAGCTGATGCAGGTAGTGTGGGACTAGGTATGTGGAAATGAAGTCGTCTTTTTGTATGGTTTTAATGCGAGTTTCTTTACTCTTTCTAGTGCGCTGCAGAGATTACTTTTTAGGCCCTTATGATCGATTCCGGTCCAAGGAGATATGCTCATACCCAAATACTTTAGTTTGCATTCCGCATCCGCGTACGGAATGTTTTTTCCATTTTTAAGTTTCAAGTCGGGGTTTACTAGACACCAGGAGTCTTTTGTATTCTTGATTTGGAAGGTGGTGCACTTTACCACCGGCAGAGACATCCCTAGCCTTTTCAGGTCTGTCTACATCGTTTCTGGTAATTCGCTGGCTTGTTCCACTGTGTTTGCTAAGAGCGGTATGTCGCCTGCGAACGCCAGCAACGATAAATTCACTTCTGGGTTTATTTTATTCCCTGCATGTCTTCCAGTGCTTGTAGCAATGGTTCTATTGCTAAATTAAATATTAGTGTGGAATGGGGGTCTCCCTGCTTGACCCCGCGCTGAGCTTCATGTCGACCTTTTCTTGTCGGAATTCTAGTTGACTCCAGTCAGCTGATGAGATTCTCCAACACTCTCTGAGAGATGGAGGTCTCCCATTATTGTAAATCTGCTTGATGCTTTTAGGCATTCTAAACGATTCTATTGTCTTAGGCAATAATTTGTTCTTTTAAAGTAAGCTACTAAGTATTCCCTTTTGAAGTCAGATGCAATTTCTCTGACAGCTACATCATCTAGTCTCCTATAACTAGTTCCATATGTATACATCTTTTTCATTCTTCTCCCCTGATGTGATTGGCCAATTGTGTAGTTTCTCCTGCCCAAACTGCTCAATCAAATAGGGAACCCCCTCTACACCGTGTTGACTTAAATACTCTTCTCCTAAGCTAATGAATTTCTGTAAGAAGGGGATAAGACTGCTATCCTTTTTGACAGCTGACTCATATATTTCTGTGAAGAAATTATGATCATTCCATTCTGCTGGGAACACTCTCAAGGAAATCCCTATGCACAAAGGCTCTAACATCTTAAAGAATCTTGCGGATGTGTTACCAAGCTCCTCATAGCATTGCTCACAAAGGTAATAAACTGACTCAAAGAGTCGACCTGTATTATAAGGAGATTGTCTGGGAGTTATAGAACTATACAGAACATTATAGAGCAATGAGAGCCTGGATTCTATCTTGTCTGTGATACTAACAAACATTTGGTAAGTGATGATTATGGGGCCCCCTGGAAATGATTCTAATACTACAAGATCCCCACAAAACTTGACTCCTGGTAATTGTTCTACTCTCTGATAGGTCAACCCCTTTCTCTGCCTCTAATGTTAGTGCATTATGTAAATTAATGATATACAATTTATGTTGACCTGTCTCTTGAAGTTGACTATTGGATTTAAGAGAATTAAGTATTTTGAGAGCAGAAGATATATCCCTGTTCCTCAATCCACTGGTTAAATAGTCTAATTGTAGTTGTAAACTCTCTATTAATGCACTCCAGCATAAGTTCCATCTTTGATAGTAATCCATGAGCCCTCCCTTGACCTGATCCAGAACATTTATTTATTTATTTATTTATTTAATAATATTTTATTGACCCTAGAGCCTAGGCTCCCTAAAGGCCATTAATTACAGTAAAGTAGAATATAATGTATAGATAAAACAAAACAAAAATTAAAATTATGTAATTATTATTAAACTTATCATTATATTAGTAGTAACGCACAGTAAGTAGATAAATGTAAAAAGAAAATAGTAAATAATAAATAAATAATAAATAATAAATAAATGAAAGTATAACAGTTCTATAATAGTGGTATAGTAGTATTGGTTCAAAGCAATAAACATATGGTTTAAAAAAAAAAAAAATAAAAAGAATTAGATTAAATTAAATCGTAAGTCACAAAACACGCTGAATATCTCTATCAATAAAGTAGGTATAACATCTTAATCTGAATTCTTTATAGTCACTTAGAGCTACGATATCTTCCGGTAGTTGATTCCACATACGAACAGCAGTAACCAAAAGTGATTTGTCATAAGTCCTGGTTCTTGCATAAGGTAAACATAATACATCCAATTGCCTGACAGCACGACCACGAACAGAAGTAAGAATACTAAAGTTCGTTCTTAATATTTTGTCGTGCTGAAGACGTAACAATTTGTATACTATGCAAGCCATTAAGAAGTCACGTCGATCTTGTAAAGTCAACAATCTTAAAACTCTTCTAAACGGAGTAGTATTCCTATATCGTTGCAAACGAAAGATAAAGAGAATACAAGCATTAAACTTTCTTTGTAATTTAGTTCGTAATGTTCCTGAGATGTTTGTATAAGCTGCTGAACAATAATCAAAGATTGGTAATATTAAGGTGGCAACTAATCTTTTACGCATAGTCATATTAAAAAAATGATTGTTCATTTTCAACCGGGACAAGCAACTCATTGCTTTATTACTAATCAACATGACTTGTTGATGCCAAGACAAAGTATCATCCAAAATAACTCCTAAGTATTTAATTGATCGGACGTAATCAATAACTACTTGATCTACTTTGATTTTTGGAGCATTAATACATACATAAGGTAGCGGGTAGGTACTCCTACACGATCCCGGTGGAGGATAGACCTACTTTAGGGATGCGACCCTGCCTACGCAAGCCTTGGATTATCTCCCAAGACCATACGGGGGAATCCATTGTCCCATCCAGTATCCTTGTCTAAACCTATAAATTTCCCTAACACACCATCCTTACACCATCTTCCAACACGTCTTTAGCCAGCGAGGAAGATTAAGGCTAAAAACCTCTCAATATGAGAGAGGCTTTTGTCCAGCAGTGGACAGTATAGGCTGATGATGATGATGATGATGAATACATACAGAGTTGTTAACATGTTGAGGACTTCCAAAAATTATAGCCTTTGTTTTATAAGCATTTAGTTTAAAGGAATTCCTCATACACCAATTGATTATAACGCAATTATTTCGTTAAGCTCATTCACAGCTCTCTCTATATCTGAAAGGCAACAAGTTAAATAAATAATGAGATAATCTGCGTAGAAGAGATGTTTGCAGCTAATTAGACTTCCCAAGTCTGAAACAAACAGGGCAAATAATAGTGGACTGAGAACACTGCCTTGCGGAACACCGGATATTTTCAAGCAGATATTTTGTTCTTTAGCTTCACAGCTTGACATCTCTCAGTTAGATAGGAACAAAACCATTTGATGACATCAGATAAACAATTTAAATCCTTAAGTTTTCGTATGAGTAGTAAATGATCCACACAATCAAAAGCTTTAGTAAAATCAAATGATACTGCAATCGTAATTAATTTATCATCAATTCCCAGTCGAATATCATCACAAAGACGAATAATAGCAGTTTGAGTGCCCATTCCTGCCTGGAAGCCTGTCTGATACGGATCTAATAGATTATTAAACTTAATTTGCCTAATGAGTTGATCATAGACACAACGCTCCAAATCTTTAGATAATGTGCACAAAATAGATATTGGTCTTAAATCATTGAATGACTGCGGAGACTTAATTTTTGGCAAAGGCAAAATTATTGATTGCTTCCACTGTTGAGGAAATTGACATAACAATAATGAATTATTGAATAAGTCCACAATTGAGGGCAGATAATAATTAAGTAAAAGCTTGTAATATTTAATAGATAAACCATCTGGACCCACAGCAATAGTAATAATCCTACATAGTGTTCCAACCAATGGAACACGTTGACTCCATTATGGAATCCTGAGGAAATATCTACAAACCAGGCAGCATTCAAATGTCTACATCTAATACTAACCTTCTCTGGGTGGTTCCTGTAAAAATCAATCTTATCTAGAACTAATGCTCCTACTAGATGTCGACTATACTGATGATAAATTTTAGTACTCATAGCTTATTGATTTCTCACTCACTGGGAATTTAGAAACAGCCTAATAAGTTTTTATTATATTGTTCTTTAAGGAATTTAAATTTTATAGGTTAAACTTCCTGGACAGCTAACCCCAATAAGGCTGATTAATACTTATATATTTCAGAACGTTTTTGGAAGACTTTCCATAGTTTAGATTTCTTAATAACTAACAATGACAAAACTGCTAATACCAGTGAACCTAAACTGATTGCCAAGCTGACTATAGAAATAAGATAAATTGGGTGTGGAGAAATTATATGGTGTGAGAGTGCTGAAATGAGAGAATCACCCTGTATCTCTAATAGAGGATCATCAATGGCCACTCTTAGCAGTTGTCTCGATATCTCTTCTTTCCGACTTTGATGATCAGAATTGGTTTCCATATTGAAGAACAATTCAGAGGGATAGATACCTTCTCCGACTTGACCCTCTATTAAGTCATCCTTTCTCAGCCTACTGGGAAGAGGTTTAAGGTCACTGACTCTATTTAAACTAGGATTTAATTGATAATATGTGTCTCTGATTTTGAATATAGGGTTAGATTCATCCTCACATGTAATAGCATGACTTGTTTTATATAAAACCTTAGTTAAAGGGTCCATAAACATGGACAAATTTGTATCATTAGTCTTCATAGTCGTATCAGTGAAACACTTCACTTGAGTATCTACTATTACAGGGACTTCTAATCATTTCTTTAAAACTAAACCGTCTCCTGCAACAATTAGTCACCATCCCAATTCTCCTATCAAGTTCTTAGCAGCTACACTGGGATTTTTCCATGCCAGTTGCATGATATTCTGTCTCACCATATATTCAATCACACACTGATTCTCTAATAACTCCTCCCCAGTTGATCTCAATAGCTCATTTACTTTTAATTGGATCCCCAAGTAACCAGAATTGATAGAGCTATTGAATCTACCACTAAAATTGATATTAGCCTTGCCAACCTGGATAGAAGTAGTATTAGAGATGTAGATTGATGGATCTTTGGTGGTTAACACATTTAATCCACATATGGTAACACTCCTAGATAGTTCAAATCCACTTGTAAGTGCTTCTATTATCAAATATCTTTTCCCATTCTGGTAAGTTTTAAGAGATCCATCCCCCTGATATAAAGACTCCCAAGTACATTTAGAGATCGGGGTGAATTACTGATTACTACCAGCCCTTCCTGAATAGAGGATGTCAAGCCTGTTGCAGACCAATGCAGAGTTTCTCCATCCACTTGTCTAGAACGAGGGTTCCCTAGGATATCTGTTTGCTCCAGTACTTTGACCCATATTAACTCAAGTCGACCCTTATACACCTTGCTAGTGCCCTTTGAAGTCTTGCAAAACCCATTACTATCAATATCGACCCCAACAAAAATAGGATTAACTTCCCCTGAGGTGACCTTGATCTTTAAGTTCATGTGGTAAAATTCTTGTGTGTTCCAAGCCTGTAAGCAAGCTTCTTCTGTTATCTTGTAGGGGTTCAATTCTATGTCATCAGTTGGCTTTTCCAACTGAGTGATTTTGATAATATGTGCAGTACATTGTGGTGGATTTCATCAATAACCTACAACTTTTATGAAGACTAATAGTATCTTTTGGGACCTGAAGAATAGTACCGGACCTTGGCTCAGTGACAGTTGTGTTAGAAGTATAGTTTGAGCATGTTGACACATCTCCTATTAAGAAATGATTTTTTGTATCCCCCTTGGAACAGTCATAAGCAACTAATCCACAAGTATAAGGAAACAGGACAATGATAACAAGACCTAACATAGTTTTCTTTAGATAACTGGGGTTGGAAATTGTATGATCTTTTATTCATGTCGACCTTTTATTTTCCACAACTAATAATTGTGTGCACATCCTTGTAAGAGTCCTCTATGTGGCTTATTAGGTATCTAGGAAGACCCTTTCTTCGTAGTGCGGCCTCAATAATTTCATGTGGTACTGTGTCGAAGGCTTTAGACACGTCCAGCTGCACTACGACCAGGCCATCGTTTTATTTAGCGTGTCGCAAGACTTCGTTTAGGATATGCACATTATTATAACACCCATTCTCGGCACTGAACCCTTTCTGCCGGGCTGTTTAAACCACTTTCCCCAGTATAATCGACTCAGAATAGAGCTTATTGTGATGGGACGGTAGTTCTTAGCATCTTGTGGGTCTGTCCCATCTTTCCTGATTAAAGTGGTCCTATTCTCCCTCTACGGGGTAGGAAGACTACCATTGATTATCACAACGTTGTAGAACTTCCAGAGGATTTCGATGGTATCCCCGTGGAGTAGCTGGCCCTTTTCTGGCATTATCCGGGCCAGCTGCTGATTCCAGCTTTATTCGGGCGAGCCTTTTCCTTACCTCCACTTTTGTTATAGGGATAACGACCTCCTTGATATTTGTTGCCTGCTCGGGTTCACCCAGTTCGGGAAGTGTGCCTTGATATTTTGTGCCCCATAGACTGTTGTACAGTCGTTTGATATCGTTTGGCTTGGCACACACGCTACTTTTCTCGTTCCAGACGACGTTTTCCCTAACATATTTCGCCAACAGGCCTGGATTTTCTCTAAACAGTTTTTGGGAGCGTGCGTATATATAATCTCTTTTCTTATTTTTCTCCGACTTTTTTCTTGTTTTTCCCTCTTTCTGCACCTCCCTTTTCTTTTTCTCTCTTATTGTTTCTTCTTTCGAGAGATGCTTAATTAGTTCACTATATATTTTATCTACGTCCAGCTGGGGCACTCGTCTGCTACGTAGTAGCATCTCTGAAAGGCATTCATTGAGCAGCTGGACTGGGGCTGCTCTGTCGGCTTGGGTCGGCTTTCTGGGCACACTGTTGGCCAGAACAGTCTCTACAACCCACTGTCTCCATTCTTGGTCTTCGGGAGACGCCGACTCCGGTGTAGTGTCTACACCGGTAGGAGAATGCGGATCCACGTGAGTCGCGTGCACTCCGACTTGCTCCACGAAATTCTCCTCTACACGGCCAGCAGAAGGATTCTGCCAATCCCTTTCTTCCTGTTGTTCTACTTCCATTTCTGGTATGGGATTGGCGTCCTCCGGCTCTTAGGGATGACGCAGGATATATTCATCTCTCATCCTCTTATATGCCGACTCATTTCTTTTGTCTCTTAGCTGTTTATTTGTTTAAGTAGGAATGAAATCGGTTATTTTATGAGCAATCATCCGGCTACCTTGAAACCGCACTTCCAACTCAAGAATCTGTTGGATTTCCTCTTTCGTAAATACTTTTCCATTCTTGCCTTTTCCATGCTTTCTCACCTTGTGCGGTTTCAGCTGCTCTGGCCTCATTTCTGACAGCCGGATGTCGGTGTTGTTGGTGTTGAGACAGTCCGGATTTTGTTTTTGAATTCTCCCTACATTCGGAGCACATATGCCTGTTATCATTTGAGGGAATTGGCCCAGTGCACTTGGGCATATGGCACTGCGCTGCATGCTTCCTTGTATATTTCTTATAACACCTGGAGCACTCATATATGAGACAAGCTTTGTGCTCATTCAGGTGCGATATTAAATTACCCAACGTCAGTGCCATGTAGTTGCCCTTTTCAGTGTGGAGATAATATATTGCATACCAATTTCTGGAAGGGCAACTCTACTACGTACTGCTCTGGTACGCGGCTGTGGTCCTTTTCGTGGCCCCCATATTCTGTCCCGAGCAAGAGGGGCCTTGTTCGCTCTCGTCCGAGGTTTCATCTTCCATTTCTTTAGCGTCTTTATTTCTTTTTTTTAAGCCCTGAAGGGCTTTCTAGTCCCTTCAGGGCCTAGCCTTTTTATTTATACCCTACGAACTCGAAGCTATCCGTAGGGCCGCTGCCCCATTTTAGCCTTACTCAAAGAAAGGTTACAGCGTTGCCACATGGGGGCAATGGGTGCAACTTGAACGTGAGAGGCTATAAGTGACGCATCACCGACAATTCATCATGCCGAAAGGCTTTTCCCTACAACGAGCCAAATAAATCGTACTTATTAGTACTGACTGGGCTCAAAAAATATATTTTAATTTATTTTCACCTACCCTCATTCCTAATCCTCCTATAAATGCATTTTCAACGACAAGAAAACCACCGGAGTACCGATACAAGGCGTCGGTCGTTCAACAACAGTTAATATTTTATTTTTTAACGGGTACATAAAAATAGATAAATCTTCAATATACTAACAAATAACAATCGTATATATTCTAATCATTAACAATTTCATATATAATTTTTTATATCTATATGTTTTAACATTTATTGTACATTTATTATTATTTATTAAACGCAGGTTCCAGAGTGATAGTTCTCGTAAAACCATTCAAAACAATAAATTTTTCACATCTCGCGCAATTAATAAAAGATGATATGTTACATGAACAACGATTTTTTTAAAAGATTTGATGAAAAACAAACCTGATTAACGTTTAAAAATATTTCTCTTTCATTTGGTTTTAATAATTTCAAAGCATACCATGCATATCGAATCATTTTATGAAAAATTTTTAATGACAATTGATGATAGACTATTGATTGTATCTTGATATAATCTTCACGCGAGATAAATCTTCACTTATCTATTTTCATATACCTGTTAAAAAATAAAATGTTAATTGTAATTCAAGAATTAAATTTTCCTTTATTATTATCGCAAGATGTGAAAAAATTTATTATTTCTAATTTTTTTGTAATAAATAATTTTTCTTTCCTGTATATATTTAAAAAATAAAAAATATGAAAAAATAATTTGAAAACAGACAGAAAAAAATTATTAAAAAATAATTCCTCCATGAGAGATCGGACACTAACTAGCGGCACGAAAAGCGAGAACGCTACTAGATACGCTAGCGCGCCACTTGAAAGACAGTTGAATTTAAATTAATATAAACATGTATACAACAAAAACCAAAACGTCAAAAGCTTTTTTCTCAAAAATGGTTGAGCGTTAGGACAAAATACTTTACCACGATAACAACCTCAAAGTATACTACTAATATACCAAAGCTCGTTAAAATCCGTGTCGAACTAAGTGTAAGGTCCCCTTGTGAGATGTCTTTCAGGTGAGCACGTCGTAACCGTTTGAGAATTTCAACTGTAATGGCTGCCGGAAAAGCCGGCGTTACGATGAGTCTTCAATAGTTTCAGGGAAAAGAGGCGTGTCTTCATCGCGCGACTACTGTCGCGTGGCGCCGTTCGATTGGAATGCTTATTCCCAAACATCAACTATAATTTTTGGTTTAAAGCAAAATCCGCGTTTTGTTTTTATGTTTATCATTTCACTGGAATGTTTTGTGGACAGGACCAGAACATCTCTCTTTTCCTTCCATTTCAACACTGTGATACCCTGATTATTTTCTTTACTTATAAGTTCTCCACGTTTCAAATTAGTTCTTATCACATCATTTGGGTTTTCCCTAAGATTTGTTCGAAATGTTCCAATTAAATGTGTGTTTTTTTCTATTAGGCGATTCGCTAAATCGATACTGGTGTACCAGTTGTCAGTACACAATGTGTGGCCTCTATGAAATAAGTTTTTCAATAGAGACATTACAACATTTGACGGAGTTGTGTTTTTCTTATCGAGACCTTTTCCGGTGTACACATGTGTTCGAGAAATAACTAGTTGGGATAGAGATGAGCGAAGAGAAAGATCGGATAGTATTAAGAACAAGGATAATAGACGGACGAGATAGGCAAGTGGACTGTATTATTTTAATTTCTGGTAGAGTTCGTATGTAACGAGATTTATTAAAATTTGTGAACAAAAGAAATAGAGATAGTAAAATTATAATATGATTTAATAACTAGTAATATATGGACTACGCCACATGTACCGGATATCACGCCACGTGTGCCGGAAGTACGTAGTACGAGAAGTCGTTAGCAAGGTAATAATAAATTTAATATGAGAATGGATAAAAATTAATAAAACGAGTAAGACAAGAATGAGAGGTCAGAGGTTAATAGATTACCTGATATTTCGTTAATGAAAGTGAAAGATAGTGTAAAGAGATGATCAGTAAGAAAGACCCAACACAAGGCTGGCCTCGTTGAAAAAAAAAGAAAAAGAAAAAGAATTAGATGAGATGTAACGATGAGAGATGGAACGGTGAGAGATGGAACGTTGAGAGATAAGAAGAAAGCGAGATGTAGTCTAAGGAGATGATGCACAATTATTTTTGATTTCGAAAAGTACGTCCGCACAGATTAACTTATTAAACGATTCTACCTGGACCACGCCACTTTTCGGTTCGAGTCGAGGAACAGAGCGGAAGATAGAAAAAACGATACACCAATTAGCGCGTTCCACGCTAGGAAGAGAGAACAACAAAACCAATAAGAGAATAACACGCAGAGGATGACGCCACAAGGGACCAATGATCTATTTACACGTTAAGTGGCGTGATCCCTTGATCAATAAGAACAATCGATATGTCTTCTTCTCGATGATAACAGGCGGCGTCTTAATCATGCTATCCGAGAGGTGCTGTCATCTAATTTGAGAGGCGCAATTTTCGAACAACATGACAGTTATAAGTTTATCCATGACCACAACATAATTTAAATAATTTTATACCGTATTTGTGTTTTTTCTGTTTCATATACTGCCTAAATACAATGCGCCCACGGAATGGAATTAGCGATTCGTCAATACATAATACTTCTGGTGGATCGTAATATTTTTGAAAATTTGTATTTAATTCGTCTATGACGAATTGAATTTTTGATAAACGGTTATTTGCGACAGCTGCTTCGTTGTCAGCGAAATGCAACATTCTCATTAGAATTTCGAATCTGTCTCTGCTCATTACACTTCGTGGGAATGTATGTGAAAATAATGGATCTTGAGACCAATATAGACGTAAAGAGGGAAGGTTTACTATACCCATCCATATTAGCAGTCCAAATAAACGCTTCAGCTCATTTTTGTTAGTTGGTGTCCATTTAGTTATACGTTTAGAAATGGTCGTGCATAGAGTAGCATAGAGGTTTGTTTGTTCACTCATGTGCTGAAATATTTTGTCTGTAACGAAAAGCGCATAAAACTCTTCTGCTTTTGTACAAATCTGCGCTTTCTCGTTAGTTGTTTTGGCGCCGGAGGTACGCTTAAAGGGAACAATACTTGGCTGATTCCCTTTTGGATCAAACCATTTATTTTCGTCAAAGATTTTATTAGCACCTGTACTTCTGCTCCTACTTCTTCTCTTAAGTTCCGTTTTCTGGTATACTGAAGTATCATTTTCTGATGACGATAGCCGTAATACCCGGCGACGTCTGAATGAAAAGAACACTTCGCTTAATGAATCACTGTCATCTCTGTCGAACATTTTCGGTTTTATGGGCGATAAATACTCTCAGGAACAATTTAAATTCTTTACTCTTAAATGATCTGTAGACGCCTGTCACTTTCTTGAAACTGAAAGCACCTTGGAGGTACGCACGCATTGCCTGTTCCATTGTTTCACCCAAAGAGAAGCACCAAAACTTTTGTTTTTTTTTAATGTGTCGCCTGCTCGCTGCCGGCAGAACGGAAAGATCAGAAATTTGTTTCACTCAAAGATAAGCACCGAAACTTTTGTTTTCTCTGAATGTATCGCTCGCTCGCTGCCGGCATAGCGGAAAGATCAGAAATATTGGCGACGCGCTAAACTTGTTAAACGAAGAATGGCTCGCCTTATTTCCAACTACAAAAAACGTTTCATTTGGTCTGGTGCCGCGTTATCACTGACAACAGCCAGTGCCTTGAGGCGGTGAGGGCGTTGACAAGGTACTGTCCAACGGAGCGACGGTATCGAAAGTCCTCCGTCCCTAACATCAGCGTGGAAGTATGCAGTCGGAACATCATGGGGTAAATCGAGCTATTTACGGACTGTGCCCCTAACTGTGACATCCAACTTGTTGAGTAGGCTGATGTTGGTTGATCCCAAAACGAGCAGATGATACAGGCCGGGTATCACAACAGTCCGCAGAGCAAATAGACGCTGTTGAGGTTTTAGTGGCGCCACTATGAGCTTTTCAATTTCCGTCCGGAGTCTACCGAGCGGATTACTCGTGAGACGCCCCTCCGCAGTGAACGGAACATCTAAGTACTTCCAGTCGTCAGTCCGTCTAAGTGCAGGTATCTGATGCCCAAGGCAGTGAAATTTCTTTTTTTCATCAATTATGGTCTTCTTTTCCTTGGGAATGGTTTTTAAAGCAACGGAGAAACACTTAGACGAATTTTCTTAACTTTTCATCTAGTCCCTGTGCAAGGTAATCATTGTCTTCGTGGCGGACCGTTACATCGACCACGAAGACCCCTTTCTGATTTTTGATTATCAGATCGGGTTTGAGATTCCCGCCTGGAGGGGGATTGTATTGTATCCTCCTTCGTTGCTGTTTCCTCTGGGTCTCTTTTCATTGATTCGTTTATGACGAGATCCTTTATCTTGTCATGTCGGCAGATATGTTCGGCTTTATTTATCTGACATTTGCCTTGACATTGACTTGTTACCTATCTTGACTATTGGAGGCTTTTTTATATCTAGAAATCCCATGAGTAGTAGCATATGCGATTTCGTTGCTGATACCTCTAATTTTTGTCTTAGGCACCGCTCCCCTTAGGGGAGCTTAAGCTAACTTAAGCTAACTTTAAGCTAACTTGAATAGTTATTGCAATGTCATCAGCATATGCGACAACTTAATTTCCTGTTTTTGATATTTCCTCGAGTTCCTCGTCAAGGATAAGGTTCCACATAAGCTGTCCCAAAACCGATCCTTGTGGCAGCCTTTGTTAATATTTTTAGTTAACTGACCAGTGTTACTTGTTATTCTGGCCTCTCTGTTAGAAAGGTAACTAGCGATCAAGGTGTAAATGTTTTTAGGACACTCTATTTTTTTTAGATTGTATAGGAAGCTAGGCCACCAGAACCCGTCAAACGCGCCAGAAATATCGAACATAAGACCAATTCCATATTTTTCTTCTGTTTTGTCTATAATGTCTCTTATCTTTACTATGGCATCCTCGGTTGATTTACCTGGCTTGAAACTGTATTTATTCTCCGAAGCTAGGTGATGACTATTTGAGATAGTTTTTAGTCTTCCGGCAATTAATTTTTCAAGGACATTTCCTAGCACTGAGAGCAGAGATATAGGTCTATAAGATTTTAATTCTGTGGCTGGATTGTCTGCACTTTTCCGCAGAACCCTTTTTTCGGCAACTTTTCATTGGTTTGGGAAAATTCCTTGATCTAGGCATCTATTGTAGAGATCTTTAATTTGATGCTGTAGCACTGGCCATTCCTGTTCAACTATCTCTGTTCCCATTATGTCTGGTCTAGGAGCCTTTTTGTTTCTTAACTTTCTAATAATATTCAGTATTCCGAGTTCGCTAAAGGGCGGTGTGTACTACACATTTGGTTCTATCAGTATGTAGCTTCTTACTTTTAAGTGCTATTCCGTTTCGTTTTCAACGGTGTCGTTGGGGATCATTCCATGAAAAAGCGCTCTGATCGTATAGTCCCAATTTGCTGTTTGCCTAGCATAGTATTTTAGGGTTTCAACTAGATTATCGAATTTTACCTTTTTTGTCTGCATTTTGTATATAATACTCGATTGCCGATGCCACGATTGCTCGATTGTATATAATACATCGGATCGACTATAAATATGTACATGCACCACACGCATCTATTGCGTTGGCATAATAATATTTTTCTTATCGTCTACATGGCCAGTCTCTCGAAACGCTCGACGGTGGTCGCGTTAGATTCGAACCCACCAAAATTCCAGAAATCTTTTGAAGTGTTTTAGTAACTTTCGTCGTCGTCGTCGTCGGGGCCAGCTTCGGTTGGTCGTCGACCACCACCCCCTTCTGGGCGAGTTTCGTCGCGCGCCGCCAAGGAGCAGCCGCGGGGCCGGTGGTGGTTGGGACGCGTTCTTCTTTCGTTTGGGGGTGGAACGTTCGAGGAGAAGGCCGAAGAGGAGGACGAGACGAGAGGCGAGGAGCTCGTCGCGGATACCGACGGTATTTCCCGACTAACTCCCTTTTCTTCCCCGCCGCGTTCCCCTCCTGCTGCTGCCCTCACTGCTGCCCCTCTGCTGACCCCTCTGCTGCTCGTCCAATAATTGTAGACGACGATCTTTCCTTCCCACCATTTCCGCGATGATCGCTTTCCTTTTCTTCTTGCCCTCCTCTCTGGTCTCTTCCTCTTCCTCCCCTGGGCTCGGGCTCGGGTTCGGCCTCGTCGTCCTCTTCCCCACCATCCTCCTTCTTCCTGGATAACGGGTTGTTCCTCCTCCTCTTTGGCCAAGCGCGACCTCTCTTCCTCTTCTTTTCCTTCTTTTCTTCATCTTCTTACCGTCCAGCAAATCAGGCTTTTTACTTTGACTAATGTACCGGCGACGTTTAACTTTTTTGATGTTGCTTGTTCAAGGTTCTTATCGATGCTCGCGGCGAGGAGCTCTTCCTTCTCTTTCTCCTCCTCGTCCTCGTCCTTGTGGGTGGCGGTTGCGTTGCTCGGGTGAACATCCGTCGTCGTCGTCGCCGTCGTTGCTGTTGCCGTTGCCGTTGGTTCTCCTGGACCCTCCCCCACCTCGCCTATTCGGGATTTCTTTTTCTTCGAGGTCGCTTGGGGGTTTTGCCTCCTGCACGTTTCCTCGTTGGCAGCAGCTTCCTCGGAGGTCACTACGGACGACGACGTCGGTTCTCGGTCTTCCGGTAATTGACACTGCGGACCAACTTTCTTCCTGGGTCTACATCGACGTTTTCTCTTCTTTTTTTGCGTTTGCGACATCTAAATCTATCTCTACAATCCTTCTCTTGGGCTGGAAGATTCGGGCAGACGGTCTGTTGCTATTGCTGCTGCTGACTCAGGTCACCCTGGTGGTGACCTGATTGGTGGTGACCAATTTATATATATTCCTTCCTGTGACGTCCTAGAAGAGGACTGCAGGGAGCAAGAACAATTTTATATAATTCTCCGATCCGATACCGACTTTCTTGCTGTCTTCTCGGCTAAGAGAATAAATGCCCTATTTTGGGTCAACCTGTAGAGCCAGTACTTTACCCGGAATCTTGGCCGGAAGTGGAACTTAAACCTTGTAATGAGTAAGAGATGATAGGTACACGGAATCAGGTGCAAAAAGGAACTTATTTTGTTGGTTTAAAACAATTCACAGATAGTAGCTAATGTAGAAAACTTTTATAAATGTAATGATTAAGAACAATTATCAAAAATAACAAAAACTCGGTTACATACGTAGCAAACTTAGTAATAGATGTCGAATTAATAAAAGTATAGCAGTGGACTGATCGAATTGTTCCGGTAGACTGCCTGCTTGTTTGCTTCGGTCTGCATTCTAAAAAGTTTTTCCCGCCACTGCACAATTTCATCCACTTTCTTATTTAGCATCAACTCTTTTTCAATAATCCCTTCTTCGATGGTTGCTAAATCTTCGAAGGACAATGGTGTGTCGGAACTGACGCGTCTTTGTTCGGATGCCATTTTCAAATATAATTATTGTGAAGTTGAGTTTAAAGTTTATTAAGGTTATTGTGAATTAAAACTTCTTTTAAAACGACAAATTAATATTTGTATGATTTTAAATATATATTAATTTCTGTCTGGTGTTCGAAAAATTGAGAAGGCAAGTACTCTTCGTTTTGACTATCCCACACTGAGGATTCGAGCTAAACTAGGTTAAGGTTCTCATTTCACCTTTTTTCTTTTTTCAAGGTTCTCCTATAGTCAAGCGAGTTTTACGTCTATTTCTACTTGAAACTATAATTTGCAATACCAGCATGACAATAAAGGGTCATTAGAAACATTGTCTTCGCTCAACCCGTTACTTTCCCTTCTTTCTTCCGACCTTGTACGTAAAGAAAGAAAGAAAGAAAAAGGAATACGCCGTGTCTCGCAGGACGAAAGCTCTGATGCAACTTTTTAAGGAAACCATACCTACAGTTTGTCGCAACTTTAACGGGCAAAAAAGGCAAAGACATTGTACTCTCTCTCGTTGAAGAAGAGATCCTCGGACATGGTGGTAGCACCGGAGAGTTTAATAGCTTTGTTAGAAAATTTTCATTGAGATCGCTCCTTTCCAAAAGGGAAGAAAGAACGAGAAATAAAACTGACTGAGAAATAAAAAAAAAATTTTCAAATTTTTTATTTTAAATAAATAATTAAATAAATAATTAAAAGACATAGCAAATATGGATTTTGATTTAACAGATAGCTTACAATTAAATGTATATCTTCATTTTTCTGAGTTCTGGAGGTAACTTTTTTGCGCTCCAAAGCTTGGTGCCCCCGGCACTCTTACCGTCACGCCTCTGGTGGCGAAACCGTATATTAAAAAAAGCCCACATGCATGAATAACCGCTGCCATTCGCTCTCTTCCGTTCCAACCACCGAGCGAGTTACGCGCGTACTCACTAGCAGCGACCGAACGATAACACAAGTTCCTATTTCCTTTTACCTTTTGAGATTCTTGTTAAGTTTGTTATATATTTTGTATAAGTCTTTTCTGATACGTTTAAAATAAAAATATACATGTAATATTTTTCCTAGTGAGTTTATTATTTTTTGAATATCATTGAACACGCGACAATTGGTGACCCCGACGTAATCAGAAAAGATTATCGAAGCCACGTGCAACCGCGTGTTTGCCAACGTGATCTTAATAGATTTCCTAAACCGGTGCATCTGCGTGCAAACTTACGTGATCCGTACAGATTACTCGAAACCGCGTGTAAGCCGACGTGATCGAGGTTTTTTTTTCTCTTCGTTCTTTATCGCACGCGATATTGCGTAACTACGTATTGAGCTTACACGGACTGTCGATTTAAAATTACTACTGCAGACTACAAAAGTGACTTTACAACACACGTTCATTTCGTGATACGCCCTTGCAACATTCGCCCAAGAAGGTCGACACAGATTGGATCGACGGGACACTGACTACGGAAGAAGAACACGCATCCCTATCTTTGGGAGACGCATCAGGCACGTCCGCGTCCGTAGAATCGGTGGCTAGCATGAGGATTCCACCATTTTTGAAGCCTGACCCGAGATTGTGGTTCATCCAGGTGGAATCCACGTTCCTGGTGAACCACATTACCAGCGAAGCAAGCAAATACCATCATTTGTTTATCTCGTTAGATCCTAAAATCATTCTGGAAGTCCAGGACATATTGCACAATCCGCCAGCAGAGGAGAGGTATATTCATTTGAGAACGGAGATGATTAAACGATTTTCAGGCTCTGCAGACCAATGACTGCATAAGGCACTGACGAAGATCCAGTAAGGAGATAAGAAGAATACTCAGCTGTTACAGCAATTACAGGCCTTGGGTAGAAACAGGTTGTTGTCCGAGGACGTTCTCCGTGTTAAATGGCTGTCACTACTACCATCAGCTATTGTCAGATTTTTAAGGGTACTGAAGGCAACTTCACTGGATGAACAGGCTGAACTGGCAGACGAATTAATGGTAGGCGATTCAGGTTCTCTTGTTATGGCCGCACATCCAACGAACTGTCGCTTAGTGCCTCCAAACAGACGTTGTACGGATCCTGAATGTGTCAGGTACATATAAGACATGAGACACTCTCTTAGAATGCTGGAAAATCATATGGAACATCTATTACGCACAAGAAATCGATCTCCACGTCCTAGGAATGACGGTGCTTGTTATTATCACCGGAAATTCAGTGCCAGAGCAACCCGTTGTAAATCTCCATGCACTCGTTCCCCAAGGACCAACCAAGGAAACTAACGACGCTATTACCGGGTCGTGCGGTGGACCGTGATAGCGTTTTCAGCACCGCTACCACCTTAGGAGATATACGGTTTCACCTCTATGACAGAAAAACACACCAGCGATACTTGATTGATTCTGGATCAGTTATCTCACTGATACCGCCGGTACGTTTATTCAAGAGACGGGTTTGTGATCCTAATCTCACACTTTTTGCAGCCAACATGACACCGATTCCCACCTTTGGTACATACACTGCTGACATAGATCTGGGATTGCGACGTTATTTTCACTGGCCACTCATTGTAGCTGATGTACCTGAGTCGATCTTTGGAACTGACTTTCTGATCAAGAATTACTTACTCTTAGACATGAGGAATGTTCGGTAAAATTAGGGTACTTGACTTGGCTGTGTAGCTGCTCGGCGAGTTTACTTTTTTGAGCACTCCCTGTGCACAGCTGCCTCAACAATTACCGCCTCTTTACCTTGCTTCTTCATACTTACTAGACTCTTAGCCGAGCTCCATTTCCTTGCAGGAAACCCGTCTAACTGACCTGCCAATGAATTCTCGCAGGAACTCAGAAAAATTAGATTTTAACAGAGTCTCCATTTTGGAGTAGCGGGGTTTAGCCGGTTTATTTCCGTTTCTAGGGAGACCTCGTAGAGGCATCCGCCCAGTGCTACCCACTAAGCACTGGCTCTGCCGCCGTGTCCGATTTTGCTTCCTTGTATGAGGACCTTACGACTTGCACCGAATCAGGTTTACCACATCTTTTAACAGGAACTTATTTCCTTTTGTAAACTTATGACTAGAATAATTTAGCGAACGTATGTTTGTCCTTAGTCTTTTTTGTGAGGGGAGTCTTACTTTTGTCAATTTTGTAAAATTTATAGCGTATATATATATATATAAGTCATGTTGTTTAGTCATGTTTGGTCATGTTATGTCAGCAGATGATCTGCTGTTGTCAATAGTTAAAAAAAAAATTTTTGTTTGTATATATATATAATGTTTTATTTATTGTGCAGGTTATGGGTAGATAATAGGTAGAATTGTTTCTCTGTAATAACAAAGATTTTATTTTATTTTGAACAAAATAATAATGTAACAACTTAGACTAATTATTTATCCTACCTGTAATAACAAAGAAACAACATTCAATGCTAATATCCACACCGTTGTTTCTTGATTAATTTTCTTACATATATCTCTTAATCTCTGTATCTTTTCACTCCTGCTTTCTTTGTAGCACTGACGTCACCTGTTTTATTCCTTAACCTATCTTAATCCAGAGATATAACTTATCTACATATTTACGCGCTAAATTCAATATAGCTAAAACTACTGTCCTTACAAATATATATATATGTATATGTGTCCGTGTTTGATACAAATTTTTCTCTTCCCTCGTTGTTTTTAATAAAAGTAGATTTTGTTTGTCCAATAGTTGTGTGTCCAGTTGTAAAATAAATTAAAATAAATAAATAAATTAGTAATAAGTAAATAAATAAGTAAATAAATAATTTATAATCAATGGTTGTATGTGCTTTTATTTATTTTTAATTTTTGTTATTTCCTGATTCGGGCTCTTGGCCAAGAGATTTTGTCGACCAGGCTTAACTGTTCCTGGTCGAACGGGGCCCATCGTAGTCCATAAATCTGTGGTAAATTTCTATGGAACTACGTAACGTTATTAATGATACAGTTGTAAGCGTTTTTCGATCATGGATTCCTATCTTTCTTAGACCCATGATCATCTCCTTGGACGTGGCAACCAGTGTTCCTACCACAAGTGGTAGGACTTCTGCAGCGGTCGTTCCATATTCTCGCTGCAGGAGAGGCAACAACGGGATATATTTTCTTAACTTTTCATCTCGTCCCTGTGCAAGGTAATCATTGTCTTATGGCGGACCGTTACATCGACTACGAAGACCCCTTTCTGATTTTTGATTATCAGATCGGGTTTGAGATTCCCGTCTGAAGGGGATTGTATTGTAACCTCCATCGTTGCTGTTGCATCTGGGTCTTTTTTCATTGATTCGTTCATGACAAGATCCTTTATCTCGTCATGTCGACGGATACGTTCGGCTTTATTTATCTGACATTGGCCGAGTATATGCGCCAGTTTCCCCGGCTGGCTTTTGCACTTCCTGCAAGTCGTATCCGCCGTTGCCTTCGCTCTACATAACACTACTTTTGTTTTTTGTAGTATTCGTACGTATCCTGAGGGCCGTTATGAATCTGCATGGTTTAATGAGCGTTAGCTTATATAACTATGTGTTGGCAATTTTACTGTCAGAAAGAGACTTAACTGACTTGCATTGCGTACTGAGCGAAAACCATGATGCAAACTCTTTCTTCTCTTCTCTTATTTTATATTTGTCAATTTCTTCTTTTGAACAGACTTAGCCAGGTTCTGAAGACGGATCACCATACCTGTGCCAAGTGCTAGAGCTTGCATCGCCGGGTCTGAATTGTTTATAAGTTTCAGCTCAGCATTTAAGCTAGCAGATACCACCGTTATCTCTAGCTTTGGGAATCCTAGTCCCCCGTCTTTCTTGCCACTGTATATTCGTCCATTTGTTGTGCTCTGTGGCAAGTGGTAGATTTCATTTATCAATACACGTAGCTCCTGATCTAGTGCTCTAATTAAACTGATGTTCGGGACTGCCGTTGTAAGTTGATACAGGTAGTGCGGGACTAGGTATGTGGAGATTAGGTCGACTTTCTGGTATTGCTTTAGCGCGAGTTTCTTTACTCTTTCTAGTGCGCTGCAGAGATTACTTTTTAGGCCCTCAAGATCGATTCCAGCCCAAGGAGATATGCACATACCCAGATACTTTAGTTTGCATTCCGCATTTGCGTACGGAATGTTTTCTCCACTTTTAAGTTTCAAGTCGGGGTTTACTAGACACCAGGAGTCTTTTGTATTGTATGATTTGGAAGGTGGTGCACTTTCCCACCGACGGAGACATCCCTAGCCCTTTCAGGTATGTCTCCGTCGTGTCTAGTAATACGCTGGCTTGTTCCACTGTGTTTGCTAAGAGAGGCATGTCGTTTGCGAACGCCAGCGACGATAAATTCACTTCTGGGTTTATTTTATACCCTGCTTGTCTTCCAGCGCTTGTAGCAATGGTTCTGTTGCTACATTAAATATTAGTGGGGAAAGGGGGTCTCCCTGCTTGACCCCGCGCTGGAGCTTCATGTCGACCTTTTATTGTCGGAATTCTAGTTGACTCCAGTCAGCTGATGAGATTCTCCAACACTCTCTGAGAGATAGAGGTCTCCCATTATTGTAAATCTGCCTGATGCTTTTAGGCATTCTAAACGATTCTATTGTCTTGGGCAATAATTTGTTCTTTTCAAAGTAAGCTACTAAGTATTCCCTTTTGAAGTCAGATGCAATTTCTCTGACTGCTACATCAGCTAGTTTCCTATAACTAGTTCCATATGTATACATCTTTTTCATTCTTTCCTCCCCTGATGTGATTGGCCAATTGTGTAGTTTCTCCTGCCCAAACTGCTCAATCAAATAGGGAACCCCCTCTACACCGTGTTGACTTAAATACTCTTCCCCTAAGCTAATGAATTTCTGTAAGAAGGGGATAAGACTGCTATCTTTTTTGACAGCTGACTCATATATTTCTGTGAAGAAATTATGATCATTCCATTCTGCTGGGAACACTCTCAAGGAAATCCCTATGCACAAAGGCTCTAACATCTTAAAGAATCTTGCGGATGTGTTACCAAGCTCCTCATAGCATTGCTCACAAAGGTAATAAACTGACTCAAAGAGTCGACCTGTATTATAAGGAGATTGTCTGGGAGTTGTAGAACTATACAGAACATAATAGAGCCATGACAGCCTGGATTCTATCTTATCTGTGATACTAACAAACATTTGGTAAGTGATGACTATGGGGCCCCCTAGAAATGATTCTAATACTATAAGATCCCCACAAAACATGACTCCTGGTAATTGTTCTACTCTCTGATAAGTCAACCCCTTCTCTGCCTCTAAAGTTAGTGCATTATGTAAATTAATGATATACAATTTATGTTGACCTGCCTCTTAAAGTTGACTATTGGATTTAAGAGAATTAAGTATTTTGAGAGCAGAAGATATATACCTGTTCCTCAATCCACTGGTTAAATAGTCTAATTGTAGCTGTAAACTCTCTATTAGTGCATCCCGGCATAAGTTCCATCTTTGATAGTAATCCATGAGCCCTCCCTTGACCTGATCCAGAACATAGTGTTCCAACCAATGGAACACGTTGACTTCATTATGGAATCCTGTGGAAATATCTACAAACCAGGCATCATTCAAATGTCTAAATCTAATACTAACCTTCTCTGGGTGGTTCCTGTAAAAATCAATCTTATCTAGAACTAATGCTCCCTCTAGATGTCGACTATACTGGCTTTGGAGAGTTGGCTCGGGACTGTTGAGATGCCTGATGGACAACGACGCGCTTGTCTTCGACGCGTTGAGCTGAGCTGTCGTATTGGTTCGCGTTCTCCTCTATGGTCTCTAACGTGCGAGCCCGAGCCAAGAGGAATTCAATGAGCTGACTAAGTGATGGAAACTCATCTGAAGATGTTAGTGATGTTTCCCATCTCTCGTACGTGTCTCGGTCGAGCAGCCCACTGGCGAGCGTCACCAAGAGACACTTATCGGTGTTGGCATGCTTGAGAGCCTGAGTCGTCTCGTTGATGATGTTGAGCAACTTGGTGAGTTAGCTGGCCTGTCGCTTCTGCATGGGTTTTAGGTTGAGTATTCTTTCGAGTGGATCTCTTATTATAAGCCGCTTGTTCTCGAACCGGTTATTGAGCAGTGACCACGCTGCGGCGTACGATGAGTGGTCTGGCGTGAGATTTAGGACTAGCTCTGATGCGTCACCTTGCATTGTGGCATTGAGATATTGAAACTTCTCGAGGTCGCTAAGATCTGAGCGACTCCCGATGACCGAGACGAACATGGCCTTGAAATCTGGTTATTTTCGGTTATCTCCGCTGAAAGTAGGCACAGTCAGTTCAGGTAGACGTGAGCGTGTTCGAGTGCCACCTGCTGTCGCAGCGGCTTGCTGAGTAGTCTACATGAGCTGATCTTGGAGCCGTCCTAGTATGCGCTTGACCTTGATCACCAGCTTATTTTCCTTGAGATAGACCTTTGTGCTAAAGTATGAGTGATTCAAATGAGCTTGGGCCAGTGAAATACCAACCACGGATGCTCCGTCCGAAAAGCCTGGTGCATTTCGTTGAGCTGATCTAACATCATGGTAACATCATGGACGTCGGGGATCATTCCATGAAGAAGCGCTGTGATCGTATAGTCCCATTTTGCTGTTTGCCTAGCATCGTATTTTAGGGTTTCAACTTGTTTGAGCAAATTACTAGTTTAGAGAGAGATGCGCGAAGAGAAGATCGGAGAGTACTAAGAAAAAGGATAAGAGACGGACAAGATAGGCAAGTGGACTGTATTATGTTAATTTCTGGTAGAGTTTGTATGTAACGAAATTTATTAAAATTTGTGAACAAAAGAAATAGAGATTACAAAATTATAATATGAGTTAAGAAATAGTAATGGATAGACTACGCCACGTGTACCGGATATCACGCCACGTGTGCCGGAAGTACGTAGTACGAGAAGTCGTTAAAAATGTAATAATAAATTTAATATGAGAATAGATAGAAATAATGAAACGAGTAATACAAGAATGAGAGGTAAGAAAGTATAAAGAGAGGATCAGAATTAGAGATAAAAGGTTAAAAGATTACCTGATATGTCGTTAATAAAAGATAGTATAAAGAGATGATCAGTGAGAAAGACACAACGCAAGGATGGCCTAGATGAGAAAAGAAAAAGAGTAGGATGAGATGGAACGGTGAGAGATGGAACGTTGAGAAATAAGAATAAAGCGAGATGAAGTCTAGGAGATGATGCACAATTCTTTTAGATTTCTAAATGTACGTCCGCACAGATTAACTTATTAAACGATTCTAACTGGACCACGCCACTTTTTCGGTTGAGGAACAGAGCGGAAGTTGAAGAAAAGGACGATACACCAATTAGCGCGTTCCACGCTAGGAAGGGAAAACAAAGAAATCAATAGGAGAACAACACGCAGAGGATGACGTCACAGGGGACCAATGATCTATTTACACGTTAAGTGGCGTGATCCCTTGATCAATAAAAACAATCAATATGTCTTCTTCTCGACGATAACAGACGGCGTCTCAATCATGCTATCCGAGAGGTGCTGTCATTTAGTTTGAGTGGCGCAATTTTCGAACATTCTCCCCCCCAATTCTCGAGCGTGAATCGAGAATTTACATGACGAGATGTGCTGAGCTGCTGAAAAAAAAAAAAACTATGTTTCCATGTGCGGTTGAAGAGGCAATGGTGCGAGCTTGACGATAGGTCTAGTGATAGTGCTGGTGGCGGTCTTCAGCGTGACAACCCTGCAGAGGCCGTCCTTTCCTGGGTGTAGTTGTATCACCCTGGCGAGAGGCCATTTCGAGGGCGGAAGTCGCTCGTCGGTGATGAGGACAAGAGACCCTTCCCTGATATCGTTCTTCGATGTCTGCCATTTGGATGTGGTCTGATGCGGTTGCAGGCATTCTGTCGACCACCTTTTCCAAAATTGCTGGAAGCGCTCTTGAATCCGCTGGAAGTGAGATAGTCTGGAATCTGAAATGTCTATTAGAGAAGGCTCGGGGATAGTTGTCAATACCTCCCCTCTGATGAAATTCCCTGGTGTTAATGCTCTGATGTCATCAGGGTCCTCCGAGAGAGAACTGAGAGGTCTAGAATTGAGAACCGCTTCAACTTGAGCTAAAAACGTGGAAAAGTCTTCGAACGTTAGCAACGTATCCGAGATAGTTCGTTTGAGATAATACTTGATAGATTTCACCGCCGCCTCCAATTTTCCGCCCATATGTGGTGCTGCTGGAGGATTGAAGATCCAATTAGTGCCATCATTAGTGAGAAGTCTCTGGATCTTGAGAGATTCCTTCGTTGCAGCTGAAAGTAGATCCTCAAGCTGCTTGTTCGCTCCCTGGAAGTTGGTACCACAGTCGCTTCTGAGCGTTTTTGGAATACCCCTACGGCTGGTTAACCGGCGAAATGCCTTGAGAAATCCTTCGGTGGTGTAGTCAGAAACTACTTCGAGATGAACGGCAGAGGTAGAGAAGCATATAAACACTGCTATCCAACCCTTGAAGGACTTTGCACCTCTGCCTTGAAAGGTCTTCATTGTTACTGGCCCGGCGTAATCAAGCCCTGTAGTCTCGAACACAAGAGATGGTGTCACTCGAGATGCCGGTAGTGGAGCCATAAGTTGTTGAGCTCTCACTCCACGTATTCGAGCACAAGTGAGACAATCTTTGAGGAAGGACTTCACTGGAGCACGACCTCCAATAATCCAGAAAGTCCTTCGAATGTAGGAGAGCGTCAGCTGAGTTCCTCCATGCATAGTTCTGGCGTGAGCATCGGAGATGACTAGGTTGGTGAATTTTGACTGACGAGGTAGTATTGCTGGATGTTTACTATCTTCATCCAGCTGAGAATTTTGCAACCGTCCACCAACCCTGAGAATTCCAGCACGATCGACAAAGGCCGTGAGTCGTGTCAGAACGTGACGTTTGTGGAGAGATTGACCTGCCGACAACGTTTCAACTCTGGTGAGAAATACGCATCTTGAGTCGCGCGTGTCCAGAACGTTTTAGCCTTCTCCAGATCTGCTGGATTCAATGGCGATGCGGACAAGCTCGAGCCAGGAACCTTTTTAAAGCACGAGACTGCCCTCTGAATGAGTGCAGTGATCCGAAGGAGTTTAGTGAGATGCCTATGAAAAGAGGATGATTGAGGAAGGTCAACGAGGTCCCAAACTAGAGGTTGGGGTTGTGAGAGGGCAAGTGAGATGCCAGGGCGTTCCTCCAAATCCTCTTCCGGTGAGGGTGGTATTGACGAGGGCCAAAATTCTGGCGACTGAGAAAGCCATGGTGGACCACTCCACCATAGTGGGTGATCAATGAGTTGAGATGCAATGAGCCCTCGAGATGCACAGTCAGCTGGATTGAGCTTTCCGGAGATGAATTTCCAATGAGCATGGGGTACGGACTCGTGAATAGCGGCTACTCTATTGCCTACGAATTCCTTCCATCTCATAGGATTGTTTTTGACCCATGCAAGGGTCACAGAAGAGTCAGACCACAGAAAAGTGAGAACGTCCGAGAGGTCGAGAAGTCTAATTACTTTTCCGGTCAGCTTGGCTAACAGGGCCGCTGCTGAGAGTTCAAGCCTAGGAATTGTCAACCTTTGAGAGGAGCTACTTTAGTCTTAGCACAGAGTAGACGGACTACTGAGGATGAGTCTGCATACGACACCTTAATATATAACTGCTGCCATCGCAAGTTGAGAGGCGTCTAAGAATCCATGGATTTGTATTGAGGTTGCCTTTGACGAGAGGTTTATCCATCGGGGAGTCTCATGACTGATAATTGAGAGAGATGTTGCCTAAACTGAGACCACTCGTGAACGATATCTGGAGTGAGATGATCATCCCAGCCAACCTTTTCCAACCAGAGTCGTTGCATGAGAATTTTCGCTTTGATCACTACCGGAGAGAGGAGTCCAAGAGGATCAAACAATTGAGCAACTTCTGAGAGAATGATGCGTTTCGTGACCGCTTGATGAAAAGAGATGGTACCGTGAAAAGTAAACACATCTTTCTGAGAATTCCAGGAGATGCCTAAGATCTTGGTAGTGCTATCATCAAACGAATGGACAGGCGAGCTGTCAGACTGTGAGAGAGAGGTGCGAGTGAGGCTGGGGAATTACTTTTCCACTTGTCGAGTGGTAAACAGGCGGAGGAGCACATGTCCTCTAACTGAGATGCGACTGCATTGAGATGATCAATAGTCTCTGGCCCCCTGATATGTCGTCAACATAACTTCCCTTGAGAATAGGGTTTACTGCAAGAGGATAATTATGACCTTCATCCTCAACTAGCTGTCTAAGAATGCGACAGGCTAGATAAGGAGCCGAGCGAGTACCGTACGTGACAGATGTAAGCTGATATGCCTGAACTTGAGATGATTCATTGACCCAGAGAATTCGTTGAAGGTCATGGTCTTTGGGATGTACTTGGATTTGGCGGAACATTTTAACAATATCTGTTATGAAAATGTACTTGTGTTGCCTGATCCACAGCAGTACATCGAAAATGTCCGTTTGAGTCTTCGGACCAGTGTGCATAAGATCATTGAGAGAGATACCGGTTGAAGACTTGGCTGAACCGTTGAAAACTACCCGCAGTTTGGTGGAGGAACTTTGCTCGCGCCAAACTCCGTGATGCGGGAGATAAAACGCCTGAGATGGCTCAGGAGCATCGAGAGGAACAGGAACCATATGTCCTAAAGACTCATATTCTTTAAGAAAACCAGAGTAGGTCTCCTTGAAATTCCTATCGGTTTCGAATTTCTTGAGAAGTCTTTCAAGGCATCTCATGGCAAGAGACCTTGAATGCCCGAGGGTGGATATGTCTTTCGAGAATGGCAGACGAACCATGTAACGACCAGTTGGCAATCGAGAGTGCGTATCAACAAAGTGCTGCTCGCATTGCGATTCAGCGAGAGTCAAGGTTGATGCGGGGGAAGATGAGACTTCTTCCTGAACCCAGAATTTTGTGAGAGCTTTGTCAAGAGAATCGTTAGAGATGGCATGGCAGATTTTGAGAGGATCGACCTTGCTCGAGTTGGAAGTTGCGCCTAGAACTGCCCAACCGAACCTGTGTGGAAGGCTATAGGTTCTGAGTCGCCTCCCATAACAAGCCGAGAGGACTTGAGAACTCGTCTTAGATTATCAGCACCAATGAGAATGTCAATGTGATCTGGAGTGAGAAAGTCAGGATCAGCTAATTTAAGAGATCTGAGATGAGGCCAGTCTTGCTCCGATATTACAGACGACGGCAATTGAGATGTGATTTTTGGCAAAATGAATGCCTTAAGTGAACCCGAGATGACGAGTATGTCGATTGGAGAACCAAGGACACTTGACCTTGGGTCGCTCCTGGAGATGTACTACCCACACCCTGAATAGGAATGTTTCCTGGAGAACGGCTAAGCTTTAGCTTATCTATGATTTTAGAAGAAACTAAAGTCAACTCCGATCCAGGATCAATGAGAAGACGTACTAGCTTAGGCGATCCATTTAAAGATATGGCAAAAGCTTTACAAGTAGCTAAGAGTACTGGAGCTCGAGAGCACGTTGAAAGCGAGGATTAGACGAACGATCGATGTCTGAGATAGGTGACGAAAATCTGACTCGTTTGGTCGTCTGAGAGGACCTTGAGGAAGATGAGATGGTCGACTTTAAATGGATCTGAGAGGACGATGTGGGTAATGAGATGTCCTACCTTTTCTCATTCTGAGGACGACTTTTTTGAAGAGTCCTTAGAAGAACTCTTCTTGATAGATATGGGTTTGGTAGGAGATGATCGAGTTGAAGATGACTTTAAGCTGGAGGATCGGCGATGAGATGACTTTGAACTGGAGGATCGGCGATGAGATGACTTTAGAACCGAAGATTTCCGACGGTCCTCTCTCGGTGACTCATCCGAGGATGCCGTGAGCTTGAGAGGGCGAGACTCTCTGAGATGTCTGTGTTGTTTCTGATAGAGTGCTCGAAGACCTTGAGATTGGCAAGATGATCTTGATTTTGGAGGAGATGTCCTAGGCGATGGAGGAATGTCCTTGGCGATGGAGGAGATGTCCGCGATGGTGGAGATGTCCTTGGCGATGGAGGAGATGTCCTTTTCTCGAGATGAATGAGCGTGTGATGTCGATCTCCACACTCGTTGCATCGTCTATTACTCCTGCACTGCCTGACGTTATGCCTGCCTAGGCAATTGTAGCACAGGCGATATTCTGCGATGACTTTCTCCTTCTTATGCTGGCTTAGATGCTTGAATAGGGGACAGAAAGCGATGTAGTGCCTGTGACTACAGTAAGTACAGGTATTAGAGAGGTCGTCTATAAATGGCATAGGATGTTTTTTAATTGTTCTTTCATCCATTTTTAACTGAGATGATCCGGAAGACTGAGATGTTGATGCTGGCGTAGTAGCCGAAACCTTTATGTTTAAGGCCCTAGCGTAGGACCTTGTGGGGGCTGATTTGGGCTGTTGAGATGTTCTTTTGCCCTCCCCGTAAGACCTACGAGTCTCGATATGTTCCAACGCTCTAGCTGTGCTAGTGAGATGACTTAAGAGTTGTTCTAGTGGTGGGAACTCGCGTGATGTTCCCAACCTTGTTTCCCAGTCCTCGCGAGTTTTGTCGTCTAACGCCAATCCCACCTGATGAACTAGGATGTGATCCCATTGATCAACCGGGCATCCTAAAGTCTCTAGAGCACTTAGAGATGACGTGACGATGTTAATGATTTTGTGGAGGGATCCAGATGACCTTTCCTTGATGCGAGGAAGGGCTATCAGCCTATCGAGATGAGCTAGAATCAATAGGCGTTTGTTGTCGAACCTGTCAGACAACCTATTCCATGCTATATCGAAGGAATCAGCGGATAGCTTTAGATTTGATATGACTTTAGCCGCCTCTCCCTCCAAGCTGGTCCTTAAATAATGCAACTTCTCAACCTATGAGAGGTCTGGGTTATTTTTTATCATAGAGGAAAATAATTCCTCAAAGGGTCTCCAGTCTGAGAAGGCACCTGAGAATTTCGGCAGCGAGATGTTCGGCAGTACCGTCCTTGGACGAGATTGTGTCTGAGATGTGACTGGCGGTACCTGTTGAGAAAGCTCCTCTATACGCTGTTTAGTAGCGTAAGTCCAGCTAGATATTTTTGCATGGTCGTATCATAACGGTTATCCTTAAAGTAGGACTGTTCCATAGCCGTGTCTCGAGATGACGATACTATTCGGTCGTGTTCAGCATCGAACTTTTGCCACGCTGTTCGAAGCAGTTCCCTTGTGTCGACCGCGGTAGAGAGAATCATTGAATTAATGTTTTTGATGTTGGCTGTAAGGCTTGAGATGGTATCAGCACGCGCCTCCTGCAGCGCTAGTTTCGCAGCCATGTTGATGTAGGATTGCGATTGATACGTGAAACTATAAAGGAGTAGTAGGGCCGCCCCCACTACTTCCCAAGATGATCCGTGAGTGGGGAGATGACGATAAGTCTCGAGCGCTAGCTTCCAACGCTACCTAGATTTTCCCTAGCGAACTAGAAAAGCCACAACTAAACGAGCACTCGTTGCAGCACTATCACTCTCGGCTTTGGGAAGCCCACTATATAATGATATGTCTAAACTATTAGATGAAATACACACTGCGGTTCAAATTGCGCTTACGGTCCCTTGAACTGATTTTTCTGTCACAGCACAACGTCCTGGGTGCTCAGCAATGCGACAGAGGTGTGCGCGACACTTTTCACAAATTTTTTAATTCTGTTACACTTACACAAAACTCTAACATCCGGCTCGAAGGACCAAAAAATGTTCGAGAAATAACTAGTTGGGATAGAGATGAGCGAAGAGAAAGATCGGATAGTATTAAGAACAAGGATAATAGACGGACGAGATAGGCAAGTGGACTGTATTATTTTAATTTCTGGTAGAGTTCGTATGTAACGAGATTTATTAAAATTTGTGAACAAAAGAAATAGAGATAGCAAAATTATAATATGATTTAATAACTAGTAATATATGGACTACGCCACATGTACCGGATATCATGCCACGTGTGCCGGAAGTACGTAGTACGAGAAGTCGTTAGCAAGGTAATAGTAAATTTAATATGAGAATGGATAAAAATTAATGAAACGAGTAAGACAAGAATGAGAGGTCAGAGGTTAATAGATTACCTGATATTTCGTTAATGAAAGTGAAAGATAGTGTAAAGAGATGATCAGTAAGAAAGACCCAACACAAGGCTAGCCTCGTTGAAAAAAAAGGAAAAAGAAAAAGAATTAGATGAGATGGAACGATGAGAGATGGAACGGTGAGAGATGGAACGTTGAGAGATGAGAAGAAAGCGAGATGTAGTCTAAGGAGATGATGCACAATTATTTTTTGATTTCGAAAAGTACGTCCGCACAGATTAACTTATTAAACGATTTTACTTGGACCACGCCACTTTTCGGTTCGAGTCGAGGAACAGAGCGGAAGATAGAAAAAAAACGATACACCAATTAGCGCGTTCCACGCTAGGAAGAGAGAACAACAAAACCAATAAGAGAATAACACGCAGAGGATGACGCCACAAGGGACCAATAATCTATTTACACGTTAAGTGGCGTGATCCCTTGATCAATAAGAACAATCGATATGTCTTCTTCTCGATGATAACAGACGGCGTCTTAATTATGCTATCCGAGAGGTGCTGTCATCTAATTTGAGAGGCGCAATTTTCGAACACTTGACTATTGGAGGCTTTTTTATATCTAGAAATCCCATGAGTAGTAGCATATGCGATTTCGTTGCTGATACCTCTAATTTTTGTCTTAGGCACCGCTCCCCTAAGATTGCTGTCATATTATTTGCCTTTTGTTCAAGTTCTTTTCTACAATTTCCTTTGATAGTTATTGCAATGTCATCAGCATATGCGACAACTTCATTTCCTGTTTTTGATATTTCCTCGAGTTCCTCGTCAAGGATAAGGTTCCACATAAGTTGTCCCAAAACCGATCCTTGTGGGCAGCCTTTGCTAATATTTTTAGTTAACTGACCAGTGTTACTTGTTATTCTGGCCTCTCTGTTAGAAAGGTAACTAGCGATAAGGGTGTATATGTTTTTGGGACACTCTCTTTTTTTTAGGTTGTATAGGACACTAAGCCACAAGACCCCGTCAAACGCGCCAGAAATATCGAACATAAGACCAATTCCATATTTTTCTTCTGTTTTGTCTATAATGTCTCTTATCTTTACTATGGCATCCTCGGTTGATTTACCTGGCTTGAAACCGTATTGATTCTCCGAAGCTAGGTGATGACTATTTGAGATAGTTTGTAGTCTTCCGGCAATTAATTTTTCAAGGACATTTCCTAGCACTGAGAGCAGAGATATAGGTCTATAAGATTTTAATTCTGTGGCTGGATTGTCTGCACTTTTCCGCAGAACCTTTATTTCGGCAACTTTTCATTGGTTTGGGAAAATTCCTTGATCTAGGCATCTATTGTAGAGATCTTTAATTTGATGCTGTAGCACTGGCCATGCCTGTTCAACTATCTCTGTTCCAATTATGTCTGGTCTAGGAGCCTTTTTGTTTCTTAACTTTCTAATAATATTCAGTATTCAAAGTTCGCTAAAAGGCGGTGTGTACTACACATTTGGTTCTATCAGTATGTAGCTTCTTACTTTTAAGTGCTATTCCGTTTCGTTTTCAACGGTGTCGTCAGGGATCATTCCATGAAAAAGCGCTCTGATCGTATAGTCCCAATTTGCTGTTTGCCTAGCATCGTATCTTAGGGTTTCAACTAGATTATCGAATTTTACCTTTTTTGTCTGCATTTTGTATATAATACTCGATTGCCGATGCCACGATTGCTCGATTGTATATAATACATCGGATCGACTATAAATATGTACATGCACCACACGCATCTATTGCGTTGGCATAATAATATTTTTCTTATCGTCTACATGGCCAGTCTCTCGAAACGCTCGACGGTGGTCGCGTTAGATTCGAACCCACCAAAATTCCAGAAATCTTTTGAAGTGTTTTAGTAACTTTCGTCGTCGTCGTCGTCGGGGCCAGCTTCGGTTGGTCGTCAGGGCCAGCTTCGGTTGGTCGTCGGGGCCAGCTTCGGTTGGTCGTCGACCACCACCCCCTTCTGGCGAGTTTTCGTCGCGCGCCGCCAAGGAGCAGCCGCGGGGCCGGTGGTGGTTGGGACGCGTTCTTCTTTCGTTTGGGGGTGGAACGGTTCGAGGAGAAGGCCGAAAGGAGGACGATGACGAGGGAGGCGAGGAGCTCGTCGCGGATACCGACGGTATTTCCCGACTGGCTCCCTTTTCTTCCCCGCCGCGTTCCTCCTGCTGCTGCCCTCACTGCTGCCCCCTCTGCTGACCCCTCTGCTGCTCGTCCAATAATTGTAGACGACGATCTTTTCTTCCCACCATTTCCGCGATGATCGCTTTCCTTTTCTTCTTGCCCTCCTCTCTGGTCTCTTCCTCTTCCTCCCCCTTGGGCTCGGGCTCGGGTTCGGCCTCGTCGTCCTCTTCCCACCATCCTTCTTCCTGGATAACGGGTTGTTCCTCCTCCTCTTTGGCCAAGCGCGACCTCTCTTCCTCTTCTTTTCCTTCTTCTTCTTCATCTTCTTACCGTCCAGCAAATCAGGCTTTTTACTTTGACTAATGTACCGGCGACGTTTAACTTTTTTGATGTTGCTTGTTCAAGGTTCTTATCGATGCTCGCGGCGAGGAGCTCTTCCTTCTCTTTCTCCTCCTCGTCCTCGTCCTTGTGGGTGGCGGTGCGTTGCTCGGTGAACATCCGTCGGCGCGTCGTCCGTCTCCGTGGCGTTGCCGCCGGTCGTCGTCGTCGTCGCCGTCGTTGCTGTTGCCGTTGCCGTTGGTTCTCCTGGACCCTCCCCCACCTCGCCTATTCGGGATTTCTTTTTCTTCGAGGTTGCGGGAGGGTTTGCCTCCTGCACGTTTCCTCGTTGGCAGCAGCTTCCTCGCAGGTCACCACGGACGACGACGACGGTTCTCGGTCTTCCGGTAATTGACACTGCGGACCAACTTTCTTCCTGGGTCTACATCGACGTTTCTCTTCTTTTTTGCGTTTGCGACATCTAAATCTATCTCTAATCCTTTCTTGGGCTGGGAGATTCGGCAGACGGTCTGTTGCTATTGCTGCTGCTGACTCAGGTCACCCTGGTGGTGACCTGATTGGTGGTGACCAATTTTTATATATTCCTTCCTGTGACGTCTAGAAGAGGACTGCCAGGGAGCAAGAACAATTTTATATAATTCTCCGATCCGATACCGACTTTCTTGCTGTCTTCTCGGCTAAGAGAATAAATGCCCTATTTTGGGTCAACCTGTAGAGCCAGTACTTTACCCGGGATCTTGGCCGGAAGTGGAACTTAAACCTTGTAATGAGTAAGAGATGATAGGTACACGGAATCAGGTGCAAAAAGGAGCTTAGTTTGTTGGTTTAAAAAAATTCACAGATAGTAGCTAATGTAGAAAACTTTTATAAATGTAATGATTAAGAACAATTATCAAAAATAACAAAAACTCGGTTACATACGTAGCAAACTTAGTAATAGATGTCGAATTAATAAAAGTATAGCAGTGGACTGATCGAATTGTTCCGGTAGACTGCCTGCTTGTTTGCTTCGGTCTGCATTCTAAAAAGTTTTTCCCGCCACTGCACAATTTCGTCCACTTTCTTATTTAGCATCAACTCTTTTTCAATAATCCCTTCTTCGATGGTTGCTAAATCTTCGAAGGACAATGGTGTGTCGGAACTGACGCGTCTTTGTTCGGATGCCATTTTCAAATATAATTATTGTGAAGTTGAGTTTAAAGTTTATTAAGGTTATTGTGAATTAAAACTCCTTTTAAAACGACAAATTAATATTTGTATGATTTTAAATATATATTAATTTCTGTCTGGTGTTCGAAAAATTGAGAAGGCAAGTACTCTTCGTTTTGACTATCCCACACTGAGGATTCGAGCTAAACTAGGTTAAGGCTCTCATTTCACCTTTTTTCTTTTTTCAAGGTTCTCCTATAGTCAAGCGAGTTTTACGTCTATTTCTACTTGAAACTATAATTTGCAATACCAGCATGACAATAAAGGGTCATTAGAAACATTGTCTTCGCTCAACCCGTTACTTTCCCTTCTTTCTTCCGACCTTGTACGTAAAGAAAGAAAGAAAGAAAAAGGAATACGCCGTGTCTCGCAGGACGAAAGCTCTGATGCAACTTTTTAAGGAAACCATACCTACAGTTTGTCGCAACTTTAACGGGCAGAAAAAGGCAAAGACATTGTACTCTCTCTCGTTGAAGAAGAGATCCTCGGACATGGTGGTAGCACCGGAGAGTTTAATAGCTTTGTTAGAAATATTTTCATTGAGATCGCTCCTTTCCAAAAGGGAAGAAAGAACGAGAAATAAAACTGACTGAGAAATAAAAAAAAAATTTTCAAATTTTTTATTTTAAATAAATAATTAAATAAATAATTAAAAGACATAGCAAATATGGATTTTGATTTAACAGATAGCTTACAATTAAATGTATATCTTCATTTTTCTGAGTTCTGGAGGTTCTATGCCAACTTTTTTGCGCTCCAAAGCTTGGTGCCCCCGGCACTCTTACCGTCACGCCTCTGGTGGCGAAACCGTATATTAAAAAAAGCCCACATGCATGAATAACCGCTGCCATTCGCTCTCTTCCGTTCCAACCACCGAGCGAGTTACGCGCGTACTCACTAGCAGCGACCGAACGATAACACAAGTTCCTATTTCCTTTTACCTTTTGAGATTCTTGTTAAGTTTGTTATATATTTTGTATAAGTCTTTTCTGATACGTTTAAAATAAAATATTCATGTAATATTTTTCCTAGTGAGTTTATTTTTTTTGAATATCATTGAACACGCGACAATTGGTGACCCCGACGTAATCAGAAAAGATTATCGAAGCCACGTGCAACCGCGTGTTTGCCAACGTGATCTTAATAGATTTCCTAAACCGGTGCATCTGCGTGCAAACTTACGTGATCGTATAGATTACTCGAAACCGCGTGTAAGCCGACGTGATCGAGGTTTTTTTTTCTCTTCGTTCTTTATCGCACGCGATATTGCGTAACTACGTATTGAGCTTACACGGACTCTCGATTTAAAATTACTACTGCAGACTACAAAAGTGACTTTACCACACACGTTCATTTCGTGATATGCCCTTGCAACATTCGCCCAAGAAGGTCGACAAGATCGGATCGACGGGACACTGACTACGGAAGAAGAACACGCATCCCTATCTTTGGGAGACGCATCAGGCACGTCCGCGTCCGTAGAATCGGTGGCTAGCATGAGGATTCCACCATTTTTGAAGCCTGACCGAGATTGTGGTTCGTCCAGGTGGAATCCACGTTCCTGGTGAACCACATTACCAGCGAAGCAAGCAAATACCATCATTTGTTTATCTCGTTAGACCCTAAAATCATTCTGGAAGTCCAGGACATATTGCACAATCCGCCAGCAGAGGAGAGGTATATTCATTTGAGAACGGAGATGATTAAACGATTTTCAGGCTCTGCAGACCAATGACTGCATAAGGCACTGACGAAGATCCAGTAGGAGATAAGAAGAATACTCAGCTGTTACAGCAATTACAGGCCTTGGGTAGAAACAGGTTGTTGTCCGAGGACGTTCTCCGTGTTAAATGGCTGTCACTACTACCATCAGCTATTGTCAGATTTTTAAGGGTACTGAAAGCAACTTCACTGGATGAACAGGCTGAACTGGCAGACGAATTAATGGTAGGCGATTCAGGTTCTCTTGTTATGGCCGCACACCCAACGAACAGTCGCTTAGTGCCTCCAAACAGACGTTGTACGGATCCTGAATGTGTCAGGTACATATAAGACATGAGACACTCTCTTAGAATGCTGGAAAATCAGATGGAACATCTATTACGCACAAGAAATCGATCTCCACGTCCTAGGAATGACGGTGCTTGTTATTATCACCGGAAATTCAGTGCCAGAGCAACCCGTTGTAAATCTCCATGCACTCGTTCCCCAAGGACCAACCAAGGAAACTAACTACGCTATTACCGGGTCGTGCGGTGGACCGTGATAGCGTTTTCAGCACCGCTACCACCTTAGGAGATATACGGTTACACCTCTATGACAGAAAAACACACCAGCGATACTTGATTGATTCTGGATCAGTTATCTCACTGATACCGGTACGTTTATTCAAGAGACGGGTTTGTGATCCTAATCTCACTCTTTTTGCAGCCAACATGACACCGATTCCCACCTTTGGTACATACACTGCTGACATAGATCTGGGATTGCGACGTTATTTTCACTGGCTACTCATTGTAGCTGATGTACCTGAGTCGATCTTTGGAACTGACTTTCTGATCAAGAATTACTTACTCTTAGACATGAGGAATGTTCGGTGAAATTAGGTACTTGACTTGGCTGTGTAGCTGCTCGGCGAGTTTACTTTTTTGAGCACTCCCTGTGCACAGCTGCCTCAACAATTACCGCCTCTTTACCTTGCTTCTTCATACTTACTAGACTCTTAGCCGAGCTCCATTTCCTTGCAGGAAACCCGTCTAACTGACCTGCCAATGAATTCTCGCAGGAACTCAGAAAAATTAGATTTTAACAGAGTCTCCATTTTGGAGTAGCGGGGTTTAGCCGGTTTATTTCCGTTTCTAGGGAGACCTCGTAGAGGCATGCCCAGTGCTACCCACTAAGCACTAGCTCTGCCGCCGTGTCCGATTTTGCTCCTTGTATGAGGACCTTACGACTTGCACCGAATCAGGTTTACCACATCTTTTAAAGGAACTTATTTCCTTTTGTAAACTTATGACTAGAATAATTTAGCGAACATATGTTTGTTCTTAGTCTTCTTTAAGAGGGGAGTCTTACTTTTGTCAATTTTGTAAAATTTATAGCGTATATATGTATATATATATATATATATATAAGTCATGTTGTTTAGTCATGTTTGGTAATGTTATGTCAACAGATGATCTGCTGTTGTCAATAGTTAAAAAAAAAATTTTTGTTTGTATATATATATAATGTTTTATTTATTGTGCAGGTTATGGGTAGATAATAGGTAGAATTGTTTCTCTGTAATAACAAAGATTTTATTTTATTTTGAACAAAATAATAATGTAACAACTCAGACTAATTATTTATCCTACCTGTAATAACAAAGAAACTGCATTCAATGCTAATATCCACACCGTTGTTTCTTGATTAATTTTCTTACATATATCTCTTAGTCTCTGTATCTTTTCACTCCTGCTTTCTTTGTAACACTGACGTCACCTGTTTTATTCCTTAACCTATCTTAATCCAGAGATCTAACTTATCTACCTATTTACGCGCTAAATTCAATATAGCTAAAACTACTGTCCTTACATCTCCCTCCCCCGAAAGAAAAAAATTTTGGTACATAATTTTTGGTACACATTGCAGAAAGTCGTAATCAGGTGCCAGCAGCACCTATTCCAATTGAGTCATTAGGAGTCGGAATAAGTTTAGAAATATGAAACAAGTTTAGTACTGTTCTTTTGTGTCCTATATCGATTTCGTATATTGATTTTGATATTTTGTTTAAAATCCTGTAAGGACCGATTCTCAATTCATCTAGTTTTTTTCGATTTAGTCGATTACTATTTTCAACGTATACTAAGTCTCCGATATTAAAATCGTAATCCTTTCTGTTTTTATCATATAATCTCTTGTTGTATTCATGATATCTAGTGCTATTTTTGAAGGCAATTGTTCTATCATTGTCTAGCCTATCATTATCCTTCTCTTTCTGTAACTCATTTGGTAATGTTGAGGTGTCTTCCTCTCGTAATAAATATTTTGGACTAAATCTAGTGACTGTGTGTTCCGTTTCATTATATCTCCTTACGCAGTTGTGTGCTACAGTTGTCCATGCACTTCTTCTATTTTCTTTATTTATTGCACATCTAATCTTATTTACTAAGGTTTGGTTTATTCTTTCGTTTAAACCATTGGATAATGGAGCATTAACTGCCGTAAAAATCAACGTAATTTTTTGCTTTTCCAAGTAATTCTTGAATTCTTTTGAGTTTATGCCCGGGTATTGGTCCGTCAAAATCATCTTTATATTGTCTTCTTTTAGCACGTTTTTCGTCAATTTAATAAAATCATTCGCGCTTTGTGTTTTTGATGTCAATATATAAGCAAATCTTGTAAAGTGGTCTACTAGAAGATGTAAATATTTTTTTGTGGATCGTGAACCACCGAATCCCCCTATTGTGTCTATGGAAACTATTTCAAATGGTTCTTTTGCTGGACCAAGATTAGACATCAGTCCAATCTTATCTTGTCCCCTTGACTTGTTTTTTATACAGATTTCACAATTTTTGCATATTCGCTCTATATTCTCTGAAATATTATTTGCTGTATAGTATGGTAATATCTTTCTTTGCATTTGTTTTATGCCGATGTGACAGAAATATTCGTGGGTGTTTTTTATAAATCTCTTGCAGAATTCTTCTGATAGTACGATTTTCTCTTTCTTTCTTACTTTTTTATAGTACAAATTCTCTTTTAACCTTAATTTATTTTTGTTAGTTTTTATATCATCATTTTTCTTTTGATCTTCATAAATATCTTCTATCTTTATTAAATTCACAATTTTTAATTGATCATCTTCGTCTTCCTGACACTCTCATACTGGGTTTCTGCTTAAGCAGTCTGCTTCTAAGTTATCTTTACCTGGGTGATATATTATTTCAAAATCATATTGTGATAAATAGTAGGTGAGATCGCCTAATTCTTCATCTGTTCTAGCTTTAATATTCATCTTTTCCAATGGTTTGTGATCTGAGAATACTTTGAAGTGTCCACCTATAAGCCAATGTTGCCAATATTTCGTTGATTCTTTTATTGCTATGCATTCCAAGTAAATAGCTTTTTTTCTTTTTTGTGCTTCATTGAGTTTTTTTGAAAAATATGCCACTGGTTTTTCCATCTTTTGATCATCGTTTAGTTGTGGTTGTTTTAACACAGCTCCTATACCTTGTAAACTTGCATCCGTGTATATATGTATCGGTAGACCGGGATCGAAAATGGCTAATGTTGGTTGAGTGCAGAGGAAATCTTTCATATATTCAAAGGCTTCTTGGCATTTTTTGGACCAAATGAATTTTTGTCCCTTTCTTAGTAAGTTATGTAAGGTTTCTAAAATTAGTGAAATTTTCGGAACGTATTGGTTGTAGAAATTAATCTTCCCTAAGAACTGTCTGATATTCTTCTGATTTTTCGGTATTGGAAAATTTTTTATTGAAATTAGATTATCTCTTATTGGCGAAATTGAGTTGTGTTTTATGATGTGACCTAGGTATTGCACGGAATCTAAAGCAAATGTGCATTTAGAGAGTTTTAATCTGAACCCTTCTTCCATTATTGCTCCTAATAATTGTGACAGATGCTCTACATGTTCTTTAAAAGATTTTGAAAAAATCAGTATATCATCGATGTAGTTTACCGTGAAGTCTGACAGCCTATGTTTTCTTATTATGTTGCTTAATATTCTCTGAAAAATGGCTGGCGACGTCTTCAGTCCGAACGGAAGGCACGTCCATTGAAATTGACCTTCTTGGGTAACAAATTCTGTTTTTCTTCTATCTTCAATTCGAAGAGGAATAGACCAAAATGCTGAGTTTATGTCTAATTTTGAAAAATATTTGCAGTCCCTTGTTTTTACTACTAAATCTTCAATTAATGGGAATGGTTGTGATTGGGGAACTACTATTTTATTTAAGTCTCTAAAATCTATGCATAGTCTTGATTTTTTATTCTCATCTCTTTTGTATGCCAATGTAACTGGAGCAGCAAAAGGACTATATGATTCTTCTATTAGATTTCTTTTAAGTAATTCTGAGATCTGTTCTTCTATTTCTTTTTTGTCTTCAATTGTGCATCGGTAAGGCCTCTTGCTACAGTATTTATCTACTACGAGATCTATTCTGGCTTCATAGTCTTTTACTACGCCTATATCATATTTATCTCTGGCAAATATATTTTTATATTTGTCTATAAGATTCTCTATTATTTTTTCTTCATAATGATTTAAGTGATTTGTTAAGACTTGGAAACTGTCAAAATCTACATGTTCATTGAAGTTCATTTGGTATTCTTGTTTCTCCATTAAATGGGATTTTTCTTGTTCTATCTCTAATTTTTCATTCTGTGTTAGATTAAATTTTTTTATGCAATCTAATCCTATTAGAAAGTCATATTTGAAATTTTCATTATTAATTATGAATACGTCTATATCTTCTTCTATATTTAATATATTTGCTTTGATTCTTATTAATTCTTCTAATTTATACACACCATTAATCGTTCTTAAATTAACTTTTTGTCTCAAATTAGTTCTCTTGTGTTTCAAGTGTACTAGTCTTGCATTTATTAGTGAGATGTTTGAGCCTGAATCATAAATAGCGGTTACATCGAACGTGTTGTTCAGTGTTATTTTAAGTTCGATTAATGATGGAGTTAATAGTTTTTTGGATCTTCATCACTTAGTTCTACTTCTAATACTGAATTATTGGTATGCTTCGTTTCGTATTTCTTATCTTTAAACCAGCATTCGGCTGCAGGGTGGAAGCGTACGCCTTTGCCTTTCTTTTTACAAGTTTCGCATGGTGTTCTTTCTGTCTTTTCTTTGTTATCGTAATTCTTATTCCTTTTTATTCCAGGGTTGCTCTTGAGAACTAGATATTCTAATTTCGTTATTTCATTATATAAATCTTCTGTCTTTCTTAATTTTTCTCTATCAATCCTATCAGCTACAAAATTTGGCAGGCCAGTTTCAATTAAATCAATTAACGTTCCATCGCCCATCGATCTTCCTGCTTCTAATAAAAGTTTCTCTTTCTTTATCGCATAATCAAGCAAAGGACCCGTTTGATATCTAAACGACAGAGCATATCTTATCCTAGACCAACCTTTGCTGACGAATGTTCTGCAGAAGATTCTTTTCCACTCTTCCCAGCTTGCTTCAATCGTAAGTTTTAACAATGTACAACTGTACCAATCTGCGGCGCTCTTATCCATGAATGATTTCAAGATTTCAATTTTTTTATAGTCCTCAGAGATGTCAAATCGTTCACACTCTTTTTCGAAACTCGTGATCCATTGATCTGCGTCTAAGTTCCTTCCATCAAATCTCCCAATCATGAATTGTTCTGCCCTTTTTCCTATACTTTCCGACTGTATTTGGCTCTTTTCGAGCAACTTTTCTAACATTTTTGTAGGATTTTTAATGGGAAAAACAGTTTTATTACAATTTCTAATGGTTATTACAAAACGCAGATCCTCTCTCTTACAACGCTCAACACTCACTACTCTTTGTCGCTCGTGCATTCATTCGTCGCATTCACACCGTCCTTTATTTCGTCCGTTGTATCAGGTTACTTAAAATCTAACCGATACCTATCGCCTTATGCTAACAAACCAGCGTCTTTGTCGGCAGACCCAAAAGATAAGACGGCGACGCTTACCGTCTCCTACATTTTCATCAGTGGTTGTTCTGAAATTTGTGACCTATCCTCTGGTTTCTCCAGTATCTCTTCTAGGAACAATCCCTTTATGTGTGGATTCCCTCCTTCGTCTAAGTAAACGTTCGCTAATTCTTCTGTTAAATTGATCCATATTTTCCTTATTTGGTGCCTTCTCGTTAACGAATTTTTTATCTTATTGAATATCGGTTGTGCCATAATTTCTTTGTGTTGTGTAACTGGTTGATACTCATCCGGAATTGCATATACGTGGCCATTCGATGTGCAGATTGAGGTTATACAGAGCACATTCTTTTTCTGATCATCTGTCCCTTTAATCGTAAAAGTAAATTGCAACTGCTTCATCTTTTATTCTTATTTTCTTTTTTCCCTTTTTTCTTTTTTTTCTTTTCTTTTTCTGTTGTGAATTCCAACGAGAATGTTGTTTTATAATGTTTTGTTTATTGTGCAGGTTATAGGTAGATAATAGGTAGAATTGTTTCTCTGTAATAACAAAGATTTTATTTTATTTTGAACAAAATAATAATGTAACAACTTAGACTAATTATTTATCCTACCTGTAATAACAAAGAAACAACATTCAATGCTAATATCCACACCGTTGTTTCTTGATTAATTTTCTTACATATATCTCTTAATCTCTGTATCTTTTCACTCCTGCTTTCTTTGTAGCACTGACGTCACCTGTTTTATTCCTTAACCTATCTTAATCCAGAGATATAACTTATCTACCTATTTACGCGCTAAATTCAATATAGCTAAAACTACTGTCCTTACAAATATATATATATGTATATGTGTCCGTGTTTGATACAAATTTTTCTCTTCCCTCGTTGTTTTTAATAAAAGTAGATTTTGTTTGTCCAATAGTTGTGTGTCCAGTTGTAAAATAAATTAAAATAAATAAATAAATTAGTAATAAGTAAATAAATAAGTAAATAAATAAATTATAATCAATGGTTGTATGTGCTTTTATTTATTTTTAATTTTTGTTATTTCCTGATTCGCTCTTGGCCAAGAGATTTTGTCGACCAGGCTTAACTGTTCCTGGTCGAACGGGGCCCATCGTAGTCCATAAATCTGTGGTAAATTTCTATGGAACTACGTAACGTTATTAATGATACAGTTGTAAGCGTTTTTCGATCATGGATTCCTATCTTTCTTAGACCCATGATCATCTCCTTGGGCATGGCAACCAGTGTTCCTACCACAAGTGGTAGGACTTCTGCAGCGGTCGTTCCATATTCTCGCTGCAGGAGAGGCAACAACGGGATATATTTTCTTAACTTTTCATCTCGTCCCTGTGCAAGGTAATCATTGTCTTATGGCGGACCGTTACATCGACTACGAAGACCCCTTTCTGATTTTTGATTATCAGATCGGGTTTGAGATTCCCGTCTGAAGGGGATTGTATTGTAACCTCCATCGTTGCTGTTGCATCTGGGTCTTTTTTCATTGATTCGTTCATGACAAGATCCTTTATCTCGTCATGTCGACGGATACGTTCGGCTTTATTTATCTGACATTGGCCGAGTATATGCGCCAATTTCCCCGGCTGGCTTTTGCACTTCCTGCAAGTCGTATCCGCCGTTGCCTTCGCTCTACATAACACTACTTTTGTTTGTTGTAGTATTCGTACGCATCCTGAGGGCCGTTATGAATCTGCATGGTTTAAGGAGCGTTGGCTTATATAACTATGCGTTGGCAATTTTATCGTCAGAAAGAGACTTAACTGACTTGCATTGCGTACTGAGCGAAAACCATGATGCAAGCTCTTTCTTCTCTTCTCTTATTTTATATTTGTCAATTTCTTCTTTTGAACAGACTTGGCCAGGTTCTGAAGACGGTTCACCATACCTGTGCCAAGTGCTAGAGCTTGCATCGCCGGGTCTGAATTGTTTATAAATTTCAGCTCAGCATTTAAGCTAGCAGATACCACCGTTATCTCTAGCTTAGGAAAACCCAGTCCCCCGTCTTTCTTGCCACTGTATATTCGTCCATTTGTTGTGCTCTGTGGCAAGTGGTAGATTTCATTTATCACTACACGTAGCTCCTGATCTAGTGCTCTAATTTAACTGATGTTCGGGACTGCCGTTGTAAGTTGATACAGGTAGTGCAGGACTAGGTATGTGGAGATTAGGTCGCTTTCTGGTATTGCTTTAGCGCGAGTTTCTTTACTCTTTCTAGTGCGCTGCAGAGATTACTTTTTAGGCCCTCAAGATCGATTCCAGCTCAAGGAGATATGCACATACCCAGATACTTTAGTTTGCATTCCGCATTTGCGTACGGAATGTTTTCTCCACTTAAGTTTCAAGTCGGGGTTTACTAGACACCAGGAGTCTTTTGTATTGTATGATTTGGAAGGTGGTGCACTTTCCCACCGACAGAGACATCCCTAGCCCTTTCAGGTATGTCTCCGTCGTGTCTAGTAATACGCTGGCTTGTTCCACAGTGTTTGCTAAGAGAGGCATGTCGTTTGCGAACGCCAGCGACGATAAATTCACTTCTGGGTTTATTTTATACCCTGCTTGTCTTCCAGCGCTTGTAGCAATGGTTCTATTGCTACATTAAATATTAGTGGGGAAAGGGGGTCTCCCTGCGTGACCCCGCGCTGGAGCTTCATGTCGACCTTTTCTTGTCGGAATTCTAGTTGACTCCAGTCAGCTGATGAGATTCTCCAACACTCTCTGAGAGATGGAGGTCTCCCATTATTGTAAATCTGCTTGATGCTTTTAGGCATTCTAAACGATTCTATTGTCTTAGGCAATAATTTGTTCTTTTCAAAGTAAGCTACTAAGTATTCCCTTTTGAAGTCAGATGCAATTTCTCTGACAGCTACATCATCTAGTCTCCTATAACTAGTTCCATATGTATACATCTTTTTCATTCTTTCCTCCCCTGATGTGATTGGCCAATTGTGTAGTTTCTCCTGCCCAAACTGCTCAATCAAATAGGGAACCCCCTCTACACCGTGTTGACTTAAATACTCTTCTCCTAAGCTAATGAATTTCTGTAAGAAGGGGATAAGACTGCTATCCTTTTTGACAGCTGACTCATATATTTCTGTGAAGAAATTATGATCATTCCATTCTGCTGGGAACACTCTCAAGGAAATCCCTATGCACAAAGGTTCTAACATCTTAAAGAATCTTGCGGATGTGTTACCAAGCTCCTCATAGCATTGCTCACAAAGGTAATAAACCGACTCAAAGAGTCGACCTGTATTATAAGGAGATTGTCTGGGAGTTGTAGAACTATACAGAACATAATAGAGCCATGACAGCCTGGATTCTATCTTATCTGTGATACTAACAAACATTTGGTAAGTGATGACTATGGGGCCCCCTGGAAATGATTCTAATACTATAAGATCCCCACAAAACATGACTCCTGGTAATTGTTCTACTCTCTGATAAGTCAACCCCTTCTCTGCCTCTAATGTTAGTGCATTATGTAAATTAATGATATACAATTTATGTTGACCTGCCTCTTGAAGTTGACTATTGGATTTAAGAGAATTAAGTATTTTGAGAGCAGAAGATATATACCTGTTCCTCAATCCACTGGTTAAATAGTCTAATTGTAGCTGTAAACACTCTATTAGTGCATCCCGGCATAAGTTTCATCTTTGATAGTAATCCATGAGCCCTCCCTTGACCTGATCCAGAACATAGTGTTCCAACCAATGGAACACGTTGACTTCATTATGGAATCCTGATGAAATATCTACAAACCAGGCATCATTCAAATGTCTAAATCTTATACTAACCTTCTCTGGGTGGTTCCTGTAGAAATCAATCTTATCTAGAACTAATGCTCCCTCTAGATGTCGACTATACTGGCTTTGGAGAGTTGGCTGTGGACTGTTGAGATGCCTGATGGACAACGACGCGCTTGTCTTCGACGCGTTGAGCTGAGCTGTCGTATTAGTCGCGTTCTCCTCTATGGTCTCTAACGTGCGAGCCCGAGCCAAGAGGAATTCAATGAGCTGACTAAGTGATGGGAACTCATCTGAAGATGTTAGTGATGTTTCCCATCTCTCGTACGTGTCTCGGTCGAGCAGCTCACTGGCGAGCGTCACCAAGAGACACTTATCGGTGTTGGCATGCTTGAGAGCCTGAGTCGTCTCGTTGATGATGTTGAGCAACTTGGTGAGTGAGCTGGCCTGTCGCTTCTGCATGGGTTTTAGGTTGAGAATTCTTTCGAGTGGAGCTCTTATTATAAGCCGCTTGTTCTCGAACCGGTTATTGAGCAGTGACCACGCTGCGGCGTACGATGAGTGGTCTGGCGTGAGATTTAGGATTAGCTCTGATGCGTCACCTTGCATTGCGGCATTGAGATATTGGAACTTCTCGAAGTCGCTAAGATCTGAGCGACTCCCGATGACCGAGACGAACATGGCCTTGAAATCTGGCCATTTTCGGTTATCTCCGCTGAAAGTAGGCACAGTCAGTTCAGGTAGACGTGAGCGTGTTCGAGTGCCACTTGCTGCCGCAGCGGCTGGCTGAGTAGTCTACATGAGTGATCTTGGAGCCGTCCTAGTATGCGCTTGACCTTGATCACCAGCTTATTTTCCTTGAGATGGACCTTTGTGCTAAAGTATGAGTGATTCAAATGAGCTGGGGCCAGTGAAATACCAACCGCGGATGCTCCGTCCTAAAAGCCTGGTGCATTTCGTTGAGCTGATCTAACATCATGGTAACATCATGGACGTCGGGGATCATTCCATGAAGAAGCGCTCTGATCGTATAGTCCCAATTTGCTGTTTGCCTAGCATCGTATTTTAGGGTTTCAACTTGTTTGAGCAAATTACTAGTTTAGAGAGAGATGCGCGAAGAGAAGATCGGAGAGTACTAAGAAAAAGGATAAGAGACGGACAAGATAGGCAAGTGGACTGTATTATGTTAATTTCTGTAGAGTTTGTATGTAACGAGATTTATTAAAATTTGTGAACAAAAGAAATAGAGATAACAAAATTATAATATGAGTTAAGAAATAGTAATGGATAGACTACGCACGTGTACCGGATATCACGCCACGTGTGCCGGAAGTACGTAGTACGAGAAGTCGTTAAAATGTAATAATAAATTTAATATGAGAATAGATAAATAATGAAACGAGTAATACAAGAATGAGAGGTAAGAAAGTATAAAGAGAGGATCAGAATTAGAGATAAAAGGTTAAAGATTACCTGATATGTCGTTAATAAAAGATAGTATAAAGAGATGATCAGTGAGAAAGACACAACGCAAGGATGGCCTAGATGAGAAAAGAAAAAGAGTAAGATGAGATGAACGGTGAGATGGAACGGTGAGAGAGAATAAAGCGAGATGAAGTCTAGGAGATGATGCACAATTCTTTTAGATTTCTAAAGTACGTCCGCACAGATTAACTTATTAAACGATTCTAACTGGACCACCCACTTTTTCGGTTGAGGAACAGAGCGGAAGTGGAAGAAAAGGACGATACACCAATTAGCGCGTTCCACGCTAGGAAGGGAAAACAAAGAAATCAATAGGAGAACAACACGCAGAGGATGACGTCACAGGGGACCAATGATCTATTTACACGTTAAGTGGCGTGATCCCTTGATCAATAAAAACAATCGATATGTCTTCTTCTCGACGATAACAGACGGCGTCTCAATCATGCTATCCGAGAGGTGCTGTCATCTAGTTTGAGTGGCGCAATTTTCGAACACAACTAGATTATCGAATTTTACCTTTTTTGCCTGGATTTTGTATATAATACACGATTGCCGATGCCACGATTGCTCGATTGTATATAATACTCGGATCGACTATAAATATGTACATGCATCACACGCATCTATTGCGTTGGCAATATTGCGATTTTTCTTATCGTCTACATAGCCAGTCTCTCGAAACGCTCGACGGTGGTCGCGTTAGATTCGAACCCACCAAAATTCCAGAAAACTTTTAAAGTGTTTTAGTAACTTTCGTCGCGCGCCGCCAAGGAGCAGCCGGGGGGCCGGTGGTGGTTGGGACGCGTTCTTCTTTCGTTTGGGGGTGGAACGGTTCGTGGAGCAGGCCGAAGAGGATTACGATGACGAGGGAGGCGAGGAGCTCGTCGCGGATACCGACGGTATTTCCCCGATTGGCTCCCTTTTCTTCCCCGCCGCGTTCCCCTCTGCTGCTGCCCTCACTGCTGCCCCTCTGCTGACCCCTCTGCTGCTCGTCCAATAATTGTAGACGACGATCTTTTCTTCCCACCATTTCCGCGATGATCGCTTTCCTTTTCTTCTTGCCCTCCTCTCTGGTCTCTTCCTCTTCCTCCCCCTTGGGCTCGGGCTCGGGTTCGGCCTCGTCGTCCTCTTCCCCACCATCCCTTTCTTCCTGGATAACGGGTTGTTCCTCCTCCTCTTTGGCCAAGCGCGACCTCTCTTCCTCTTCTTTTCCTTCTTCTTCTTCATCTTCTTACCGTCCAGCAAATCAGGCTTTTTACTTTGACTAATGTACCGGCGACGTTTAACTTTTTTGATGTTGCTTGTTCAAGGTTCTTATCGATGCTCGCGGCGAGGAGCTCCTCCTTCTCTTCCTCCTCATCGTCCTCGTCCTTGTGGGTGGCGGTGGCGTTGCTCGAGTGAACATCCGTCGGCGCGTCGTCCGTCTCCGTAACGTTGCCGCCGGTCGTCGTCGTCGTCGCCGTCGTTGCTGTTGCTGTTGCCGTTCTGTTGCTGTTGCCGAGGGTTCTCCCGGACCCTCCTCCACCTCGCCTATTCGGGATTTCTTTTTCTTCGAGGTCGCGATGAGGGTTTGCCTCCTGCACGTTTCCTCGTTGGCAGCAGCTTCCTCGCAGGTCACCACGGACGACGACGACGGTTCTCGGTTTTCCGGTAATTGACACTGCGGACCAACTTTCCCCCCGGGTCTACATCGACGTTTTCTTTTCTTTTTTTGCGTTTGCAACATCTAAATCTATCTCTATTATCCTTTCTTGGGCGTGAGATTCGGGCAGACGGTCTGTTGCTGTTGCTGCTGCTGACTCAGGTCATCCTGGCGTGGGGGTTCCTGGTGATGCCGATGCAGTTGCCTTTGAGCGACGTGACTACCGTGACGATGGCGGACATTGTGCTACCTGCGTGAGCACCCTCGCGTAAGTCGGCAATCTACTGATGTATGATCCTTGGATTTGACCCTCCTCGGTTGTCCGCGACGATTTAATCCAAGGTAGAGCGTCCTCTTTCCGGTCGACCATTTTTCCGAGATGTACGTGTTGTAGTTGTGCTGCTTCAACGTCTCGTTGAACACAGCAGTTCTCCGTGTACTCCCGTTGCAAAAACGTCAAATAGATTATCTTTTCAATACTTGGGATAAAATGCTTGCGTCTACTACATGCACGCGAAACAAATTCAACGATATTTAATATCGCATTGTGCAATTACCGGCTTACCTTGCCAAGGTTCTCCTATAGTCAAGCGAGTTTTACGTCTATTTCTACTTGAAACTATAATTTGCAATACCAGCATGACAATGAAGGGTCATTAGAAACATTGTGTTCGCTCAACCCGTTACTTTCCCTTCCATTCTTCCGACCTTGTACGTAAAGAAAGAAAGGAAGAAAAAGGAATACGCCGTGTCTCGCAGGACGAAAGCTCTGATGCAACTTTTTAAGGAAACCATACCTACAGTTTGTAGTAACTTTAACGGGCAGAAAAAGGCAAAGACATTGTACTCTCTCTCGTTGAAGAAGAGATCCTCGGACATGGCGGTAGCACCGGAGAGTTTAATAGCTTTGTTAGAAATATTTTCATTGAGATCGCTCCTTTCCAAAAGGGAATAAAGAACGAGAAATAAAACTGACTGAGAAATAAAAAAAAAAATTTTCAAATTTTTTATTTTAAATTAATAATTAAATAAATAATTAAAAGACATAGCAAATATGGATTTTGATTTAACAGATCGCTTACAATTAAATGTATATCTTCAATTTTCTGAGTTCTGGAGGTTCTATGCCAACTTTTTTGCGCTCCAAAGCTTGGTGCCTCCGGCACTCTTACCGTCACGCCTCTGGTGGCGAAACCGTATATTAAAAAAAGCCCACATGCATGAATAACCGCTGCCATTCGCTCTCTTCCGTTCCAACCACCGAGCGAGTTACGCGCGTACTCACTAGCAGCGACCGAACGATAACACAAGTTCCTATTTCCTTTTACCTTTTGAGATTCTTGTTAAGTTTGTTATATATTTTGTATAAGTCTTTCCTGATACGTTTAAAATAAAAATATTCATTTATTATTTTTAATAGTGAGTTTATTATTTTTTGAATATCATTGAACACGCGACAATTGGTGACCCTGACGTGAATAGAAAAGATTATCGAAGCCACGTGCAACCGCGTGTTTGCCAACGTGATCTTAATAGATTTCCTAAACCGGTTCATCCGCGTGCAAACTTACGAGATCCGTACAGATTACTCGAAACCGCGTGTAAGCCGACGTGATCGAGGTTTTTTTTTCTCTTCGTTCTTTATCGCACGCGATATTGCGTAACTGCGTATTGAGCTTACATGGAATCTCGATTTAAAATTACTACTGCAGACTACAAAAGTGACTTTACCACACACGTTCATTTCGTAAAAAGCCCTTGCAAAATTCGCCCAAGAAGGTCGACACAGATCGGATCGACGGGACAATGACTACGGAAGAAGAACACGCATCCTTATCTTTGGGAGACACATCAGGCACGTCCGCGTCCGTGGAATCGGTGGCTAGCATGAGGATTTCACCATTTTTGAAGCCTGAGCCGAGATTTTGGTTCGTTCAGGTGGAATCCACGTTCCTGGCGAACCGCATTACCAGCGAAGCCAGCAAATACCATCATTTGTTTATCTCGTTAGACCCTGAAATCATTCTGGAAGTCCAGGACATATTGCACAATCCGCCAGCAGAGGAGAGGTATGTTCATTTGAAAACGGAGTTAATTAAACGATTTTCTGACTCTGCAGACCAACGACTGCATAAGGCACTAGCGAATATCCAGTTAGGAGATAAGGAGAATACTTAGCTGTTACGGCAATTACAGGCCTTGGGTGGTAACAGGTTGTTGTTCGAGGACGTTCTCCGTGTTAAAATGCTGTCACTACTACCATCAGCTATTGTCAGATTTTTAAGGGTACTGAAGGCAACTTCACTGGATGAACAGACTGAACTGGCAGACGAATTAATGATAGGCGATTAAGGTTCTCTTGTTATGGCCGCACACCCAACGAACAGTCGCTTAGTGCCTCCAAGCAGACGTTGTACGGATCCTGAATGTGTCAGGTACATATAAGACATGAGACGCTCTCTTAGAATGCTGGAAAATCAAATGGAACATCTATTACGCACAAGAAATCGATTTCCACGTCCTAGGAATGACGGTGCTTGTTATTATCACCGGAAATTCAGTGCCAGAGCAACCCGTTGTAAATCTCCATGTACTCGTTCCACAAGGACCAACCAGGGAAACTAACTACGCTATCACCGGTTCGTGCGGTGGACCGTGATAGCGTTTTCAGCACCGCTAACATCTTAGGAGATATACGGTTACACCTCTATGACAGAAAAACACACCAGCGATACTTGATTGATTCTGGATCAGTTATCTCACTGATACCGGTACGTATATTCAAGAGACGGGCTTGTGATCCTAATCTCACTCTTTTTGCAGCCAACATGACACCGATTCTCACCTTTGGTACATACTCTGCTGACATAGATCTGGGATTGCGACGTTATTTTCACTGGCCACTCATTGTAGCTGATGTACCTTAGTCGATCCTTGGGGCTGACTTTCTGATCAAGAATAACTTACTCTTAGACATGAGGAATGTCCGGTGAAATTAGGGTACTTGACTTGGCTTTGTAGCTGCTCGGCGAGATAACTTTTTCGAGCACTCCCTGTGCATAGCTGCCTCAACAATTACCGCCTCTTTACCTTGCTTCTTCATACTTACTAGACTCTTGTCCGAGCTCCATTTCCTTGGAGGAAACCCGTCTAACTGACCTGCCAATGAATTCTCGCAGGAACTCAGAAAAATTAGATTTTAACAGAGTCTCCATTTTGGAGTAGCGGGGTTTAGCCGGTTTATTTCCGTTTCTAGGGAGACCTCGTAGAGGCATCCGCCCAGTGCTACCCACTAAGCACTAGCTCTGCCGCCGTGTCCGATTTTGCTCCCTTGTATGAGGACCTTACGACTTGCACCGAATCAGGTTTACCACATCTTTTAACAGGAACTTATTTCCTTTTGTAAACTTATGACTAGAATAATTTAGCGAACATATGTTTGTTCTTAGTCTTCTTTAAGAGGGGAGTCTTACTTTTGTCAATTTTGTAAAATTTATAGCGTATATATATATATAAGACAATTTCTTTGCCTTGGTAATGATGGTAACTACGGTTGACTAATTAGTACAACTTTTGATGCTAAGTTTAAACTGAATCAACAATATGTACAGCTTTCGTTTATTATGATTAAAACGAATATAACTTAAATCAATACACATAGATTATAACAAAAATATCTCTACGAGTTTACTTCTCGTCTCACGTAGTTACGACTCTCAAAAGCCACGGCCAGGCGACTTGAGCTTGGTCTTGTGGCGTGCTCTATTAGCCAAATAATAGCATAGGGAAATTATAGGTTTTACGTAGGCGGATAATAAGAATTAATATCACTCGTGTAACAAATAACAACGATATATTTTAACAACGTTGGAATAACAAATCTTTACAACGGGTACATGTGCCTTTCTTTTTCTCCATCCGCTCTCCTTAGTTGCTAACACCTCTGCCCGCTCCCTAGTCCCTTTTTCCTCTGCCCGGGATGTCGCGGCTTTCTATTGGCGGGACGGCTGTCCAATCACATGTAATGAATGCACCACCGCCAGTCGGAGCGCCAAAGTACTCCCCTCCAGAGTTCTACAAGTTGACTCGTTGTTTGGCTTTAGCGCCCGGGTATGTTCTTAACTCAGGGACCTGCGAAGCTTGCGCTGTGTCCTGCTGGAATTCTGTAACATCTAAAAATGCAGGTTTTAGTCTCTCGATTGAAATGTTGCATGGCTTGCCTTTTACCAACACCGTGTAAAGCTTCTGGTTAACTCGAGCTAAAATTTCATAAGGGCCGTGATACGGTTGTTGTAGTGGTTGCCGTATCGTATCGTCTCTTAAAAAGGCGTGTGTTGCTTGCTGCAACCCTTTATGCACAAAAGGTACATTCTTTGCGTGATGTGCTGCCTCTCTAGGGCGAATTCTTCGCATCCGCTCTCTTAGGTCCTGTACGAATATTTCCGGTTTAACTCGTAAATGATTGTCCTCGAAAAACTCTCCAGGCAGTTTGAGTGTTGAACCATACAGCATTTCCGCCGTCGAGCATTTGATATCTTCTTTATAAGCTGTGCGCAACCCTAGAAGAACTATTGGCAATACTTCTAACCAATTTTTCTCTTTTCCTAATTGGCAAACTATCGCTGTCTTTAGCGTTCGATGCCATCTTTCCAAAATACCGTTTGATTGAGGGTGATATGGTGAAGACCTTGTTCTCGAACACCCCAATAGCTCGGTCAATTTTTTGAACAGTTCTGCTTCGAATTGCGATCCTTGGTCCGTAGTGATGATCGTAGGCACTCCAAATCGCGCTACCCATGTCTCGAAAAACGCTCTTGCTACTGACTCTGCTGTAATGTCAGCAATCGGGATTGCTTCTGGCCATCTCGTAAATCGGTCTATCATAGTAAGACAATACCTAAACCCTTTGCAGACAGGTAACGGCCCGATAAGGTCTAAGTGAATGTGACGGAAACGTTCACCTGGTATTGCAATTTTGTCGGGCATTGCTTTATTGTGTCGTTGTATTTTTGTTGCCTGACAGGGTAAACACGTCCTTGACCATAGCGCGATTTGCTTGTTCATCCCTGGCCATACAAACTTCTGTCTTATTTGCTGTCTGGTAGTCCTTGCACTCGGATGTGCTAGCCCATGTACTACGTCAAAGATCTTTTTCCTCAATACCTTAGGGACATAAGGTACAATAGCTTCTTCCCTACTCTCGCAGTATAATGGACATTCCTGCCCTGCCAATGTAAATGGTCTAAGTTGTAATTTGGAACTGCTAGCTAAGATGTGCTTTAGCTCCTCATCTCTACTTTGTTCGAGAGCTAACTCTTCTGTAGAAACTATTACTGGGACGTTGACAGCTTCTATACGGGACAGTGCGTCTGCCACAATGTTCTCAGAACCCCCTACATGGACAATCTGAGTGGAGAACTGTGCAATAAACTCTAGCTGTCTCGCCTGACGCGGTGATGCCTTATTTAACCTCTGCTGAAATGCAAAAGTTAAGGGCTTGTGGTCCGAACGTATTGTTAACTGCCTTCCTTCGATGAAATCTTTCGAATATTTAATTGCTTCGTATATCGCCAGTAACTCACGGTCATACGTGCTATACCGACGTTGCGTCTCCGAAAGTTTTTTTGAAAAGAACATCAAAGGCTGTCTTACATATCCATCGACTTGCTCTAACGTTGCGCCTATCGCTACGTCTGATGCATCCGTGGTCAGGACAAGTGGTGCGGCTGGTTTTGGATGTGCTAGCTTTGTGGCTTCGGCTAGCGCCTGCTTGCAGCGGTCAAACGCCTCTATCGCTTCCCTCGTCCATGGCACTGGGCGCTTGTCATTTTTGCGGCTGTCTGTGAGAAATTCAGTCAGCTTCACTTGGCCTTGTGCCGCCTCTTTAATACACCTCCTGTAATAATTAACAAGACCCAGGAACCTTCTTAACTCTACTACTGTCTTTGGTCTAGGATAATTCATTATCGCCTCTGCCCTCTTTGGCAGTGGCTTTACTCCTTTCTTATCAACTGAATACCCCAAATATTCCACCCTATCAGCTTCAAAATTGCACTTGTCTACGTTAATCGTAATGCCTGCCTTTTGTAACCTGCTAAGTACTGTACGTAGATGTTCCCTATGTTTTTCCCGGTTTTCGGAAGCGACCAGTATATCATCTATGTAACAATAAACGTAGCCTAAATCCTGGAACAAAGAATTAATAAATCGTTGGAATGTCTGGGCTGCGTTTTTTAGACCAAATGGCATTGTAAGGAATTCGAAAAGTCCGAACGGTGTCGTTACTGCAGTTTTCTGGATGTCTGACTCAGCAACTGGAATTTGGTGATATGCTCTTTTCAGATCTATTGTCGAGAACACGGTTTTCCCATATAACCCGTGTGCGAAATCATGGATGTGCGGTAGAGGATATTTATCTGGTTTAGTGACAGCATTTAAACCGCGATAATCTCCACAAGGTCGCCAAACGCCTGGCTGTTTCTTGGGAACCAAGTGCAGCGGTGCCGCCCAAGGGCTCTTTGATGGTCTGCAGATCCCCATTTCCACCAAATATCGAAATTCGGCTTTAGCTGCTTCTAGTTTTTCAGGGGGAAGCCTGCGGAAGGGATAGGCTACTGGTGGCCCTTCCGTCTCGATATAATGAGCTACTCCCTTCTGACACGGCCCTAGGTGAGTGAATGGTTTAGTCAGCCCTGCAAATTCCTTTAACATAAAATACTGTTCATCCGTAGATCTGACTGTCATTATCGATATATGTGGCTGGCTAGTCAAACTCGCTACTCTTGTTGCCCCGGTGTGGTTGTCCTTCAGTGACCTACTACGAAGGTCTACACTTAAATTGTAGTAGTGAAGGAAATCTGCACCAACTATCGCACAGTTAACATCAGCTACGCAGAATTTCCATCTGAATTGCCTACGCAACCGCAAGTTCAGCTCCAGCAACTTTTCACCATAGGTATAAATTGGTACATTGTTAGCTGTAAACAACTGCATCGCTGTTCGTCTTGGTTTGCCTTTAACAAATCTTACTGGCAGCAGCGAGATGTCAGCCCCTGTATCGATCAAGAACCTGATATTATTAACAGTATCAGTAATATGAAGCCTCTTTTGCGAAATGCCACTGTCCTGAACGGTTCCTATTTCAGGATGTTTTACTCGTTTCCCTGATCGGCAAGCGGGTAAGGTGCCTTGCACGGTAAAATACACCTAAACGCTTTCTCCTTGTAGCGCCTATGGTAGAAACACCATCCATCTACAGTATTATTGTCTGCCTTGGCACGACTCCTACAGGTTGGTTGTGCTTGCCTTGACTTCCCCCGGTTTTTGGAAATCGCGGCTATGGTAGCAGTCAGTCTTCCAACTTCTTCCCTTAACTGCATAACCTCCTCTCTACTGGAGCTATCGACACTCGCTATGCTTGGTGTTGCTGTTACTTCCATAGCCCTGTCGGCTCTGGCCGCCATTTTATCTAAACCGCACTCGTCCGAGATTGCCAGGAGCTTTTGTATACGCTGTGGTAATCTTTGTGTCCAAATCGTACGTAACATATCCTCGCGTACATCGCCTCCTGCTAGTGTACGCATTTCTCTAAGCAGCACTGACGGAGTCTTATCATCTAGCTCTATTCCTCCCAGGAGCGACCTTAGCCGTTTTCCTACAGAATCTGTATAGCGCTCAATTAGAGCTGTCTTTAGTCGCTCATACTTGCCAGTCTGAGGTGGCTGCTCTACAATATCTGCCACACTTAACATTACCTGCTCGTCTAAGTGCCTCAAGACTGCGCTATACTTAATTTCGTCTGACCGAATCCTGTAGACTGCAAATTCTCCTTCTAGCTGTGAAAACCATAATTTTGGTCTGTTACGCCAAAATGTATGCTGTCTTACGTTCCTGAATTCGTTCGCCTGGATTTCCTTTCCAGCCTCACTTTTCCCGTCTATATCGGATTCTCCTGAATCCATTTATTCTACCTCCTGGTAACTTCTATCAATTAGAGGAGTTCGGCTTACCGACATTTTCCCTTTTTTGCTTATAATCGGAACACGTGGTTTATACTTCTGTTCGACGTTCGGGGTCACCAATTATGTGGCGTGCTCTATTAGCCAAATAATAGCATAGGGAAATTATAGGTTTTACGTAGGCGGATAACAAGAATTAATATCACTCGTGTAACAAATAACAACGATATATTTTAACAACGTTGGAATAACAAATCTTTACAACGGGTACATGTGCCTTTCTTTTTCTCCATCCGCTCTCCTTAGTTGCTAACACCTCTGCCCGCTCCCTAGTCCCTTTTTCCTCTGCCCGGGATGTCGCGGCTTTCTATTGGCGGGACGGCTGTCCAATCACAAGTAATGATTGCACCACCGCCAGTCGGAGCGCAAAAGTCTGAGTGTCAAGCAGCTCCCTCTAGCGAGTCGCCTTACAGTTTGGATTTATCCCCAAACTTACATATATAAGTCATGTTGTTTAGTCATGTTTGGTCATTTTATGTCAGCAGATGATCTGCTGTTGTCAATAGTTAAAAAAAAAAATTTTGTTTGTATATATATATATATATATATATGTATATGTGTCCGTGTTTGATACAAATTTTTCTCTTCCCTCGTTGTTTTTAATAAAAGTAGATTTTGTTTGACCAATAGTTGTGTGTCCAGTTGTAAAATAAATTAAAATAAATAAATAATTTAATAATAAGTAAATAAATAAATAAATAAATAAATTACACGGGTCAACATGAAATTTGACTTTGATTGCAAAGCATTAAATTTCGGTAGTTTAGGTCGTAATAAGACGGAAAAAAAATATATGGCATGAAAAACTTTGCTTTTGTGCTTAGAAGACTGATTGAACGAAATTTTTAAAAATCTCGGATTTTAATTTTTGATTGAAAATAAAACTATTGAAATAAAAATGTTTATTATTTTTATTAAGTTTTACTATCAAATTAGCTTACAGAAAAGTGGAAAATAACTTAAAAGTGCACACTTTTACTTTTTCTTTTATGTTCATAGCTACTTTCTCTCAATAAACCCAAAATATAGTCGCCCATCATGTTTTCATTGTATTGGCCTTGATAGCGTTGTTCAAAATTCATGATGTCCTGATGGAAACGTTCTCCTTGCTCTTCGGAATAGGCTTCCATATTGTTTTTAAATTTATCCAAATGAGCATGCAGCATATGTACTTTTAATGACATCCTGCAGCCCATGGCCTTAAAATTTGTAAGCATATCCTCAACCAACTTTTCGTAGTTTTAAGCTTTACTATTTCCTAAAAATCCAGAAACTACTGCTTTAAAACTGTTCCAACTTGCTTTTTGAGTACGATTCAGCAACGTTGGAAATTTTTTATCGGCGAAAATCTGTCCTATTTGCGGACCAACAAAAACCCCAGCTTTAACCTTTGCTTCCGATAACTTCGGAAAAAATTTTTTTAAGTATCCAAAAGCTTCTGAAGTTTCATCCAGTTTTTTAACAAATTGTTTCATTAACCCTAACTTAATGTGCAAAGGCGGCATTAACACTTTTTCTGCTTCAACAATCGGCTCAAATTTGACGTTCTGTTTTCCGACACACAATTCTGTTCTTACAGGCCATGACCGTTGAATATAGTGTTTAGAATCCGCTCTGCTATCCCACAAGCACAAATAACACGGATACTTTGTATATCCACCCTGTAGCCCCATTAAAAATCCCACCATTTTAAAATCTCCAATCAGCTCCCAGTTATACTCACTGTATTTGCCAAAAATTCCTCCTACGTGGAGTCCTCCGGCGATTGGATTCAGCTAATTGTAAGGAAGGTGAAAGGGTAATTAAAACAAAATAAAACACGTGGTTGAGCCAATGAAAATGCTAATGCTTTATTGGCTCATCAGGGAAAAGCCTTACGGCATAAAAACCCTGTTTGAATATTATATTACGTTAAGATGATGATCAACCACGGATAAACCCGTGGTTAACTTCTCCTCTCTCTACCAGCGGTCACCTACGGGCAAAGCACGTGGTGCCGCTCCTCTCGTTTATCCGTTCAGATGATTGGTACCAATAAAGAACTTTCTTACCGTTTCGTATCGCCTCTCCCTTTCTTTATCGTTAATTACCGCCTCTGCGGTCCGTCACCTTTATCGTTAATTACCGCCTCTGCGGTCCGTCACCTTTCTATCGTCGACCCTGGGATGTGATCGCACTACCCCTGGGATGTTGAATCGTCTACTAATGTTTGTTGGAAAAATGAAGTATTCTCTTAAGCGTCTGGCGAAAGACTAGACCGAATGTCCTCGATAATGGGCCCAGCAGGGCGTGCACACGCTCGGCGCCGAGTGGTGGGGATATGATCGCTAATGTCGGACTAAGGGCGCGTTTTACAAAATGCTACTTTCTCGCTCACGATCGATTCCGATCGTACACTCACGATACTTTACAGATTCAAGCAAAATTTTGACACTTTCATAATTTTCTTTGAGATGTACTGAGTGAGCAATTGGAAGAGACGGAAATTTTTTCCGTTGTGCAATAGAACTGCTTTTAAACTTTTTGTAGAGCTGTCAATGAATAAACGCCATTCGCTAGGGACACAGGGTATGCCAATTGCTTCAAACATACCTTTAATGTCATTACAAAAACAAAGTCCATCTTCCTTCGTGAAAAATGTTGCAAACATTTCATACCTAGTCCGCTGATCCGTGATCTTAACATCATCAAGCAAATTCCACTGTTTTAACCGAGAGCCTAGAAGCTCTGCTTTATTTTTTGGCAAATTTAAATCTCTAATTAGATCGTTAAAATCTTCTGAAGTAATGAGATAGTGTTTTGGTTGTTCAGGTGTAGGCAAAAACTCCTTATCGGAATTACTTTTATAAGAACTAAAAGATGAGCTACTTTTCTGCGATAATTTTTTTGGTGGCTCAGGTACTGGTCGTGTCAGGTCGTGAGCAATTGGAGCAGAAGAAGATTCGAGGTCAGGATATTCAATAGGTTTTGCATTTTTACCTCTACGTCTTTTACTTGGATTCACCATACAAAAGTAGCAGTCAGTAATATGGTCTTTTGGTTCTCGCCAAATCCTTGGTATTGCAAATTTCATAGACCATTTCTCACCTCGATACCAACCTAAAAATATAAAAATAAAAATTAATATGTCTATTATTTTGGATTCATCGCTTAATTAAATAAAAATTGCTTACCTTCCAAACACCTTTTACAATAACTACAAGCAACATGTGGAGCCCATGGCTTATCTTGATTCCGTACAGGACAGTCAAAATATGCTTCATAGGCTTCACAGAGAACGTGAGATGTCTTTAGTTCATATTTCACGTCTCGAACTTTAATAAATTGACCACATATAAAACAAAATGCATCAGCATCGTATTTGCACTTTCGTGACGACATTTTAAGTTATTCTGGGCTTGTAAATAACACCTGATGGTTGTTTATCACTCGGGTGCCATCTAGCGGCACAGTGTAAACGTTAATACCCCACTCTCACCGCGCGGTCTTTTTAAAAATATTAAAATCAATTAAAATTTATGAAAAAATTGAAAAATGAGTATTATTATTATAACTATCACAAAAGCAAACTTTATACCGAAAAAAGGTATTTTCTTTTCGTTTTTGTGCATAACTAACTGGAAAATAATAGTATAAACTTTAGGACAAAGAACGAAAATTTTTTTGTAGAGTCGTGTTATAATCAATGGTTGTATGTGCTTTTATTTATTTTTAATTTTTGTTATTTCCTGATTCGGGCTCTTGGCCAAGAGATTTTGTCGTCCAGGCTTAACTGTTCCTGGTCGAACGGGGAACTTCGTAGTCCATAAATCTGTGGTAAATTTCTATGGAACTACGTAACGTTATTAATGATATAGTTGTAAGCGTTTTTTGATCATGGATTCCTATGATCTTGGATCAATGATCGTCTCCTTGGGCATAGCACCCCGTGTTCCTACCACAAGTGGTAGGACTTCTGCAGCGGTCGCTTCATATTCTCGCTGCAGGAGAGGCAACAACGGGCTATATTTCCTTAAATTTTCATTTCGTAACTGTGCAAGGTAATCATTGTCTTAGTGGCGGACCGTTACATCGACTACGAATACCTCTTTCTGATTTTTAATTATCAGATCGGGTTTGAAATTCCCGCCTGAAGGGGATTGTATTGTAATCTCCTTCGTTACTGTTGCCTCTGGGTCTCTTTTCATTGTTTCGTTCATGACGAGATAAAAGATCTTGTCATGTCGACGGATACGTTCGGCTTTGTTTATCTGACATTAGCCGCGTATATGCGTCAGTGTCTTCGGCTGGCTTTTGCAATTCCTGCAAGTCGTATCCGTCGTTGCCTTCGCTCTACATAACACTACTTTGTTGGTTTTAGTATTCGTACGCATCCTGAGGGCCGTTATGAATCTGCATGGTTTAAGGAGCGTTGGCTTATATAACTATGCGTTGGCAATTTTATCGTCAGAAAGAGACTTAACTGACTTGCCTTGCGTACTGAGCGAGGCCCATGACGCAAGCTCTTTCTTCATTTCCCTTTTTTTTTATTTGTCTATTTCATTCGCATCAACCACAGGCCAGTTGATACGAACAGCCTTGGCCAGGTTCTTTAGTTGGTTCACCATACCTGTGCCAAGTGCTAGAGCTTGCATCGCCGGGTCTGAATTGTTTATAAATTTCAGCTCAGCTTTTAAGCTAGCAGATACCACCGTTATCTCTAGCTTTGGGAATCCTAGTCCCCCGTCTTTCTTGCCACTTTATATTAGTCCCTTTGTTGTGCTCTGTGGCAAGTGGTAGATGTCTCTTATCACTACCCATAGCTCCTGATCTAGTGCTCTTATTTGGCTGATGTTCGGGACTGCAGTTATTAGCTGATGCAGGTAGTGTGGGACTAGGTGGTATGTGGAGATGAAGTCGTCTTTTTGTATGGTTTAAGCGCGAGTTTCTTTACTCTTTCTAGTGCACTGCAGAGATTGCTTTTTAGGCCCTCAAGATCAATTCCGGCCGCAGGAAATATACTCATACAAAGATACTTTAATTTGCATCCTGCACCCGCGTACGGAATGTTTTCTCCACTTTTGATTATCAAGTCGGGGTTTACTAGACACCAGGAGTCTTTTGTATTCTTAATTAGGAAGGTGGTGCATTTTCCCACCGGCAGAGACATCCCTAGCCCTTTCAGGTCTGTCTACATCGTGTCTAGTAATTCGCTGGCTTGTTCCACTGTGTTTGCTAAGAGAGGCATGTCGCCTGCGAACGCCAGCAACGATAAATTCACTTCTGGGTTTATTTTATTCCCTGCATGTCTTCCAGTACTTGTAGCAATGGTTCTATTGCTAAATTAAATATTAGTGTGGAATGGGGGTCTCCCTGCTTTACCCCGCGCTGGAGCTTCATGTCGACCTTTTCTTGTCGGAATTCTAGTTGACTCCAGTCAGCTGATGAGATTCTCCAACGCTCTCTGAGAGATGGTGGTCCCCTATTATTGTAAATCTGCTTGATGCTTTTAGGCATTCTAAACGATTCTATTGTCTTAGGCAATAATTTGTTTTTTTCAAAGTAAGCTACTAAGTATTCCTTTTTGAAGTCAGATTCAATTTCTCTGACTGCTACATCAGCTAGTTTCCTATAACTAGTTCCATATGTATACATCTTTTTCATTCCTTCCTCCCCTGATGTGATTGGCCAATTGTGTAGTTTCTCCTGCCCAAACTGCTCAATCAAATAGGGAACACCCTCCACATCGTCTTGACTTAAATACTCTTCTCCTAAGCTAATGAATTTCTTTAAGAAGGGCATAAGACTGCTATCCTTTTTGACAGCTGACCCATATATTTCTGTGAGGAAATTATGATCATTCCATTTTGCTGGGAACACTCTCAAGGAAATCCCTATGCACAAAGGCTCTAACATCTTAAAGAATCTTGCGGATGTGTTACCAAGCTCCTTATAGCATTGCTCACAAAGGTAATAAACTGACTCAAAGAGTCGACCTGTATTATAAGGAGATTGTCTGGGAGTTATAGAACTATACAGAACATTATAGAGCAATGAGAGCCTGGATTCTATCTTGTCTGTGATACTAACAAACATTTGGTAAGTGATGATTATGGGGCCCCCTGGAATTGATTCTAATACTACATGATCCTCACAAAACTTGACACCTGGTAATTGTTCTACTCTCTGATAAGTCAACCCCTTCTCTGCTTCTAATGTTAGTGCATTATGTAAATTAATGATATAAAATTTATGTTGACCTGACTCTTGAAGTTGACTATTGGATTTAAGAGAATTAAGTATTTTGAGAGCAGAAGATATATCCCTGTTCCTCAATCCACTGGTTAAATAGTCTAATTGTAGCTGTAAACTCTCTATTTGTACATCCCAGCATAAGTTCCATCTTTGATAGTAATCCATGAGCCCTCCCTTGATCTGATCCTGAACATAGTTTTCAAACGAATGGAACACGTTGACTTCATTATGGAATCCTGAGGAAATATCGGCAATCCAGGCAGCATTCAACTGTCTAAATCTAATACCAACCTTCTCTGGGTGGTTCCTGTAAAAATCAATCTTATCTAGAACTAATGCTCCCACTAGATGTCGACTATACTGGCCTTGGAGAATTGGCTCGGGACTGTTGAGATGCCTGATGGACAACGACGCGCTTGGAAACCGGTATCTTCGACGCGTTGAGCTGAGCTGTCGTATATGTCGCGTTCTCCTCTATGGTCTCTAACGTGCGAGACCGAGCCAAGAGGAATTCAATGAGCTGACTAAGTGATGGGAACTCATCTGAAGATGTTAGTGATGTTTCCCATCTCTCGTGCGTGTCTCGGTCGAGTAACCCACTGGCGAGCGTCACCAAGTGACACTTATCGGTGTTAGCATGCTTGAGAGCCTGAGTCGTCTCGTTGTTGATGTTGAGCAACTTGGTGAGTGAGCTGGCCTGCCGCTTCTGCATGGGTTTTAGGTTGAGTAGTCTTTCGAGTGGAGCTTTAATTATAAGCCGCTTGTTCTCGAACCGGTTATTGAGCAGTTGCCACGCTGCGGCGTACGATGAGTGGTCTGGCGTGAGATTTAGGATTAGCTCTGATGCGTCACCTTTCATTGCGGCCTTAAGATATTGGAACTTCTCGAAGTCGCTAAGATCTGAGCGACTCCCGATGACCGAGACGAACATGGCCTTGAAATCTGGCCATTTTCGGATATCTCCGCTGAAAGTAGGCACAGTCAGTTCAGGTAGTCGTGAGCGTGTTCGAGTGCCACCTGCTGCCGCAGCGGCTGGCTGAGTAGTCTGCATGTGCTTTTCTTAGAGCCGTCCTAGTATGCGCTTGACCTTGATCACCAGCTTATTTTCCTTGAGATGGACCTTTGTGCTAAAGTATGGGTGATTCAAATGAGCTGGGGGCCAGTGAGACACTAACTACGAATGCTCCGTCCGAAAAGCCTGGTGCATTTCGTTGAGCTGATCTAACATCATGGTAACATCATGGTCGTCGGGGATCATTCTATGAAGAAGTGCTCTGATCGTATAGTCCCAATTTTCTCCCACTAGATGTCGACTATACTGGTGATAAATTTTAGTACTCATAGCTTATTGATTTCTCACTCACTGGGAATTTAGAAACAACCTAATAAGTTTTTATTATATTGTTCTTTAAGGAATTTAAATTTTATAGATTAAACTTCCTGGGCAGCTAACCCCAATAAGGCTGATTGATACTTATATATTTCAGAACGTTTTTGGAAGACTTTCCATAGTTTAGATTTCTTAATAACTAACAATGACAAAACTGCTAATACCAGTGATCCTAAACTGATTGCAAAGCTGACTATAGAAATAAGATAAATTGGGTGTGGAGAAATTATATGGTGTGAGAGTGCTGAAATGAGAGAATCACCCTGGATCTCTAATAGAGGATCATCAATGGCCACTCTTAGCAGTTGTCTCGATATCTCTTCTTTCCGACTTTGATGATCAGAATTGGTTTCCATATTGAAGATGTGACGTCCCCGCAGTTAAACGAGAAACTCCACAAAAAAAAAACAAAAATACGTTTCTTATCCCGGTCAATTTCTTTTAAATTTAGAAAATTTACATGGTTTAGAACTATGTTGCCCTATTTTTGGTCAGTCCGATCAGCCGGTACTTTACCAGGGATCTGGGCTAGATGATCTTAGAAAAGCCAACATGTGCCAATAACTTGTAAGGTCAAGATGGATGAGAGGTACTTACCCTTGATATAGATGAATATGTCCTTTAGAAAATACGATTTGTGCTGAATGCCGATAATCCACGGACCCAAGCTCCTTAGAATCAATTGCGTTGTTTAGGTAGTCACAGGATTTCGGTGTAAAAAGGTTTTGTTATTAAATGAATATCACTATATTAATAGGTAAAACTAAAGTATATTCTTCAATGTTAAAACAAACAAGAGTTGCACAAGTGGTTTACACAATTTTGATCACTTGTTGTAACTGTCACACGGATATATTACAAATGTAACACGGATTATAAATGTGGTGTGTTAAAGTGCGTTTACTGTACGCAAATTGTAATAATCAATTATAACTGCGCGACGTGTATGAACTCTTACATAAAAATTGTATAATCAAGCAATAATAGTAAATTGGATAAATTATTAACTATATTTTGTTAATAATTTATTATGTATTATGAGAAAGTCTGTCTTCCAAGTTAATTAAATTGTTAACGTATAAAAAAGACTATCTTGAAAAAGACTCGTCTTAAATGAGAAGTTGTTATATTGGAAGAGAGACTTTCGAGCACAAAATGTATAAGTATTAAGTATATAGGTTGCCGGTAGCCTGCCGGAGAGGAGTCTCTAAGCTCCCCACGTCAAGTCCCGTACGGCCGAGTGGGAGGTACCCCCACTCGCGCTAGATGCTTCCTCCACTACCGACTTTTACCATCCCGTGGGAAAAGAATGTGCTGATCTTTTAATTTTGCACGTGCGAATAAATATTAGTTACGATCAAGCGCTAAACTGCTTTCGTCAGATGGGAACGGAATTTGCCTCAGAAAAATATCAGTGGCTATCAACCGCCAATTCTCCGTAGCGACTAAGGTTTCAAGTTACTATCAGACAGAAATTCTCGGAACTGCACGTGCGCCTTATACTTAAGCTAAAAGATCTCTTTTTATTCCACGTGAGCATTTATTACGACTGTGGGAATTTATATATGCATGCTAACATTATTACTTAATATAACTGTTATTAATTATTTGTTTTATTAATTTTTAATAATTGTTAAAGTTTATTCTCGATTAAATAAAATATATAATAATGTTATTTGCACTAACTATTTAATTAAATATAAACGCTAATAATAATTGTTATATTAACCAAATGTTAAATAATAAGTGTCGGTAATGTAAGAGCACGAAGTCGGTATTACCGACTTCAACTTATCATACTACCTGTTTACCGACTTCAGCTGTCGGTAAGGCAGGTTTCTCTATGAACGACAATTGACACATGTTTTTTATTGTTACCGTATGCTGTCAAAATGATAATTATCGATTATCGTTCATAAAGGTGTTTAATACAAATAGAATTTATAGTGAATGTAATATAAGTTAATACAAATAGAATTTATAGTTATTTGTTATATAAAGGTAAATTACCCTAATAATCGTATCGTAACAATACGCAAATGCAACTAAAAATATAAGCGAGAAAATTAAAAAAAAATTTCCTATATGTGACAGGAGGGCAAATCACAACCACCGGATAGTACGTTTTGGTATAACAAGTCGTCACTAGGACGTGACACCTCCCCCCTTAAAGAAGAAGCAATCAAGAAAACTATTTTCTGGTGCTTCGTAGGGAATCACAATCACACGGGAGATCGTCTTTTAAATTGAAACGTACACGCTTACCCGAATTTTGAGGTTGCGAGTCGCCTGTGATTTGAACTCCTGGTTGTTCTGATACGATTTCTCTTAACTCTAAGTCTTTTACATCTGCTTGTGTATCTTGACGCTCGTTTCTGTTTTTGAGATGTCGTAACAGATTGTTTTATGATCCCCAAATAGCGCCAAGAAGGTGCATGCTCCATCCATACACAGTATGCAAAGCATACCCACGCAGCACTGAGTCTATTATGAGTTTTATAAATTTGAAAATCACAATCACCCCCAGGATAGCCGCACTAACCGAACCGAACTTTAAAAGACCCGTCCACATACGTGAGGCGACGTTTTCCGTTAGTTTTTCTAATTCATTTTCACTCACTAGATTAACAATGTCCAAATTATTTCCTTGAATTTTGTGGCCAGCCGCTCCTCTAGCAAAGTTATTTATTATTGATGGTTGCTCGATAGGGAACATCAGGTAGTCGCGCAAGTTATCCAAGTCCTTTTGTGAATAGATTCCGCTCGTGGCAAGAGAACCCGCGTCGGTGTACTTCCATTCCATTTCCACCTCCGGTGTTAATAAGTGTGGTTCTCTAGTAAAAGTTGGTTTTGGCAAAAGTTGGTACCACGTTCCTTCTACAAAATACTCTTGTGGTAGAAAGGGATTGCAGGGCTCCTGCGTGCCTCCGCTTACGAGAATCCTGGACCTTGGTTTTAAGAACATGCTGGAATTTAGGTGCAGCACGGGTAGTTCCCGGTAGCACCCTTCTGTGTGTCTAATTTTTATAGGTACTGGGGTACATTTTACGATATGCGCTACCTCACCTCCGATAACCGCTAAAAATCCGGGTTTCTTCATGATGGTGCTGGCGAAGACATCGGGGAGAACGTATGCCAAGGCAAGTGCATTTTCGATGACCTGTCTTTCCAAATTGCATCTCTGGTGAAGTACACTTGTGTAAAGTTTTTCCAGCTCATTTCGATAATGTTTTTCGACGTACACAAATTTAGAGTTTACATAAGTAAATATATCGATGTTATTAGATGTTATTGTTGCCTTTGTTGTGAACGTCTTTCCCTTCTGGGTTTCCAAAATTAATAACTTTGGATGTTCGGTCGTAATCAGTGTGTACCCACAGAGATGATGCTCGTCTTTCCTAATTAATGCAAATACCGTTTCTCCCTCTGTAACGGCGTACATAGTAGTTTAGTGTCCATTTTCCGTTACCGATGTGATCCTTGTTGCCAGACCCTCGTATAATGCTGTATATTGGTTGAAATTGCATGATGATGACGGAAAAACCGTCCAAAAGGCGGACCCGTTTTCGTCGGTGAGGCAGGAACCCTCAGAAAAAGTACAACTGACGTGACCCTTCAGAGATATAATGTTTTCTTTTATTTTTATGGAGCCAATGTAAGTTCTGGCGTATTTAGTTCCGTTTGAGGTTCTTCTGATTTATAGAGCTCTGTTAGATATTTAATCCAATTTTCTTTTGTGATCTGGTTTGTTTCTATCATTTCATTGACCTCCTTTCTTTGATTTCTAATAAATCGCCAGATTTGTTTTTGGAGTCCATAGAAGTCACTCTCCATTCTTTTCGAAAAAATCTCCCAATAATTTTGCTTTGTTTGCCTTACTAATGTCGCTGTTTGATTCCGGATTCGTCTATACGTTTCGTATGACTCAGGTGTTCTTAGTGTCCTATAGTTAAGGTATGCTATTTTCTTTTTTTTGCATATTTCCTTAATCTCTGGGCGGAACCAAGGAGTTTTGATCATTCTAGCCCGGTTTTTTACAGTTCGTGTTCCCAGGGCTTCATATGCAGCTTCTAAAATGTTGCTTCTTAGTTTCTTCCAGGCTATGTTTATGTTATCTTCTTCTTTTATTGGGCTTTTTTCGATTTTTTCTTTCAACCTGTTCTCGTATAGTTGTTTGGTTGATAAGTTCCATAGTGACTCGATGTTTATTTTCACTTCTTGAGTTACTCGTGCAAGATTTCTTTGGGGTTTAAACTTCATTCTTATCTTTGCTAATAGCAGGCTATGATCGCTTCCTACATCCGCGGAATTTAACGTCCTGATATCTAATATTTGGTTTGGTTGGACGTATCTGTTGGTAACAATGTAATCAATTGTAGACCTGAAGCCTCTGGTGTTGCTGTATGTAAATTTATAGTGTTCCTTATGATTGTAAAATGTATTATTAATCCTTAGCTCGTTAAATGTGCATAGCTGTGTCATTAGTTCTCCATTGTCATTTAACACGTTTTCGTTGAACCTTTGTTTTATTCCAGGTATTATTTCGTTTCCGATGCGGGCGTTAAAATCTCCAAGGATTATCATTTGTTGGTTACTTGGTAATGATCCGACTAAATTTTGTAGTTGGTCGTAGAAGGCTTCTCTTTCTTCCTTCGATTTATTATCTTCGGGTGCATAAATTGACACTATATTTAGCTTTTTGTCATCCGCTTTCATTTTTACAACCAAGATTCGTGAAGATACGTATCTACATTCTTGTATGTTATTTTGATACTTCTTAGACACTGCGATGGCTACCCCTTCTTTTGCCCTGATTTGTTGTTCTACACCACTATAGATCACTAAGTAGTCTTCGTACTGTAATTGCCCTTTGCCTTTTTTTTTGGTCTCTTGTAAGGCGCAAATATCGATGTTATTATCCTTCAGTTCTTTCAGGGTTTCTTGATCTTTATTATTGAATGACTTGATGTTCCATGTAGCCAGTCGCATTATATGTTCTTTCTTCCATTTCGTTGTCCATTTTCTTGCATGTGTCGTCATCTGTATATCCGTCCTGTTCCGAGGCAAAAACTCTTCTCTATGAGCAAATTTCTTTTTTTTACGTTGGGTAGGGAGCTAACCTGATCCAACAACCTTCCTCCTTTTCCCGGGCTTAGGACCGGCAACATGATCGCTGATCTGCGATCATGCAGGCGGAGTTAATAACAGAAATAATAACCAGAAGCGACATACAAATTGAGTCCAGTGATGTAGAAACAGCTATTCGAAGACTAAAGAATAGGAAGAGCCCAGGGCAAGATGGCATCCAAAACGAGCTAATAAAATATGGTGGTCAACGTCTCACACAACAAATAACATTCCTAATCCAAAAAATACTATGCCAACACAAAATACCTGACGAATGGCGAACTAGTACAACTATAGTTATGTTTAAAAAAGGAGACAAAAAGCTGCCTACAAACTACAGGGGAATCAATCTTTTAAACACTTCATTAAAACTAACGACAAAGATTATAACGAATAAAATTAACAGCTTAACGAATCTGGAAGACGAACAGCAGGGATTCAGATCAGGCAGATCGTGCACAGACGCGGTTTTCATCATAAGACAGATAACAGAAAAATCAATTGAATACAACAGACCAGCATATATGTGTTTCATTGATTTGGAAAAGGCATTCGACCGAGTGCAGCTAAAGGATGTTATACACCTCCTCTATAACCGGCAAATTCCGAACAATCTTATCAAGACCATAGAGGACATCTATAGAAACAATAAGATCCAAGCAAAGATAAATGGCGCCTTGACTGAACCGATTGATGCAGGTCGTGGTATCCGACAAGGGGATTCCCTAAGTCCCCTGCTTTTTAACATCATTATGGACGAAATAATAAGAAACGTAAGACTGCTAAAAGGATATAAAATGGGCAGTGAAGAAATAACCATCCTATGCTATGCTGATGACGCTGTATTAGTGGCCGAAAATGAGGATGATCTACAACGTCTACTACACCGATTTAACTGCATAGCCAAATCATTCAACATGAAATATCGGCCCAGAAAACTAAATGCATGACAACATCAAAGACGCCGTTAAGATGCAAACTGGAAATTGAAGGGAAGGTTATTCAGGAGGAAATGAGATTTAAGTACCTAGGAATAGAAATCTCAGGATATGGTGATGTTGAAGCAGAGGTAAGAGAACAGACAATGAAGGCATCCAGAATAGCGGGTTGTTTGAATGACACAATATGGCGAAACAAAAACATTGACATAGAGACCAAAGCAAGAATCTACAAGGCAATGGTAAGACCTATTATGTCACATACCGCAGAAACTCGACCAGACACGGCGAAAACGAAACAGTTACTAGAGACAACCGAAATGAGAATTCTTCGCAGAATAGCTGGAAAAACACTACTGGATCGAGAGAGAAGTGAAGATATAAGAAGAACATGCAAAGTGAAAAACATCAACGAATGGATACTAAAAAGAAAAAAAGAATGGAACGAACATATTAACAGAATGGACAACGGAAGAATTGTCAGAATTGCACGGGATAAGTCACCTGTAGGCCGCAGAAGCACGGGACGCCCACGAAAACGATGGTGCGACAATTTAACAGTGCAATAGGCAGAAAAACGTCGTTACGAAACAGGCAATTTGCCTAAACTAAAGAAAGAAGAAGAAGAAGAAGAAATCCTCGATCTCTCTTCTTATTTCGCCTTCACTATCAAAATCAGGTGTTAGCGTTCTCCGTCTTGGAACTGGAGCTGGAGAATTTGGACGTGGAGAAACTAAATGTGGAGAACCAGGGGTAAAAGTTAAAGGGACGAAGGGGTCCACCGGAGGATCAGAACGTTCGAAACCACGAAAACCTGGCATATTATCGCCTAAGGATCTTCTGATCTCTTCTTCCTTCAACGCGAGTCTCCTCTCTCTAAGTTCTAGTTCTAATTCCCTGTTACTGAGTTCTTCCTGTTTTCTAAGTGTTTCTTCTTGTGTTTTACTGAGTAAATCCTGAATATTCATTATTTCCTCCATCTTTTTACGCATAGCGGAATCCATCTCGCAAAGAACAACTGGGGTATTCGGTCTACTTCTTCTTTGTTCTTGAGACATTTTGAATTTTGCAAATAAAGGTTACGGATTCTTAAAAATGCGAATAAATTGACAAGCTAAATCTTCTACTAGGCAATCGATTTTATTTGCGATCTATCTATTAGCAATCCCACCGCTGCCACCAGTTTTTAGCATGTGACGTCCCCGCAGTTAAACGAGAAACTCCACAAAAAAAAAACAAAAATACGTTTCTTATCCCGGTCAATTTCTTTTAAATTTAGAAATTTTACACGGTTTAGAACTATGTTGCCCTATTTTTGGTCAGTCCGTTCAGCCGGTACTTTACCAGGGATCTGGGCTAGATGATCTTAGAAAAGCCAACATGTGCCAATAACTTGTAAGGTCAAGATGGATGAGAGGTACTTACCCTTGATATAGATGAATATGTCCTTTAGAAAATACGATTTGTGCTGAATGCCGATAATCCACGGACCCAAGCTCCTTAGAATCAATTGCGTTGTTTAGGTAGTCACAGGATTTCGGTGTAAAAAGGTTTTGTTATTAAATGAATATCACTATATTAATAGGTAAAACTAAAGTATATTCTTCAATGTTAAAACAAACAAGAGTTGCACAAGTGGTTTACACAATTTTGATCACTTGTTGTAACTGTCACACGGATATATTACAAATGTAACACGGATTATAAATGTGGCGTGTTAAAGTGCGTTTACTGTACGCAAATTGTAATAATCAATTATAACTGCGCGACGTGTACGAACTCTTACATAAAAATTGTATAATCAAGCAATAATAGTAAATTGGATAAATTATTAACTATATTTTGTTAATAATTTATTATATATTATGAGAAAGTCTGTCTTCCAAGTTAATTAAATTGTTAACGTATAAAAAAGACTATCTTGAAAAAGACTAGTCTTAAATGAGAAGTTGTTATATTGGAAGAGAGACTCTCGACCACAAAATGTATAAGTATTAAGTATATAGGTTGCCGGTAGACTGCCGGAGAGGAGTCTCTAAGCTCCCCACGTCAAGTCCCGTACGGCCGAGTGGGAGGTACCCCCACTCGCGCTAGATGCTTCCTTCACTACCGACTTTTACCATCCCGTGGGAAAAGAATGTGCTGATCTTTTAATTTTGCACGTGCGAATAAATATTAGTTACCATCAAGCGCTAAACTGCTGTCGTCAGCTGGGAACAGAATTTGCCTCAGAAAAATATCAGTTGCTATCAACCGCCAATTCTCCGTAGCGACTAAGGTGTCAAGTTACTATCAGGCAGAAATTCTCGGAACTGCACGTGCGCCTTATACTTAAGCTAAAAGATCTCTTTTCATTCCACGTGAGCATTTATTACGACTGTGGGAATTTATATGCAGGCTAACATTATTACTTAATATAACTGTTATTAATTATTTGTTTTATTAATTTTTAATAATTGTTAAAGTTTATTTTTGAATAAATAAAAATATAATAATGTTATTTGAACTAACTATTTAATTAAATATAAACGCTAATAATAATTGTTATATTAACCAAATGTTAAATAATAAGTGTCGGTAATGTAAGAGCACGAAGTCGGTATTACCGACTTAACTTATCATACTACCTGTTTACCGACTTTAGCTGTAGGTAAGGCAGGTTTCTCTATGAACGACAATTGACACATGTTTTTTATTGTTACCGTATGCTGTCAAAATGTTAATTATCGATGGTCGTTCATAAAGGTGTTTAATACAAATAGAATTTATAGCGAATGTAATATAAGTTAATACAAATAGTATTTATAGTTATTTGTTATCTAAAGGTAAATTACCCTAATAATCGTATCGTAACAATACGCAAATGCAACTAAAAATATATAAGCGAGAAAATTAAAAAAAATTTCCTATATGTGACAGGAGGACAAATCACAACCACCGGATAGTACGTTTTGGTATAACAAGTCGTCACTAGGACGTGACAAAGAACAATTCAGTGGGATAGATACCTTCTCCGACTTGACCCTCTATTAAGTCATCCTTTCTCAGCCTACTGGGAAGAGGTTTAAGGTCTCTGACTCTATTTAAACTAGGATTTAATTGATAATATGTGTCTTTGATTTTGAATATAGGGTTAGAGTCATCCCCACATGTAATAGCATGACTTGTTTTATATAAAATCCTAGTTAAAGGGTCCATAAACATGGACAAATTTGCATCTTTAGTCTTCACAGGTGTATCAGTGAAACACTTACTTGAGTATTTACTATTACAGGGACTTCTAATCATTTCTTTAAAACTAAACCGTCTCCTGCAACAATTAGTGACCATCCTAATTCTCCTATCAAGTTCTTAGCAGCTACACTGGTATGTTTCCATGCCAGTTGCATTATATTCTGTCTCACCATATATTCAATCACACACTGATTCTTTAATAACTCCTCCCCAGTTGATCTCAATAGCTCATTTACTTTTAATTGGATCCCCAAGTAACCAGAATTGATAAAGCTATTGAATCAACCACTAAAATTGATATTAGCCTTGCGAACCCTGATAGAAGTAGTATTAGAGATGTAGATTGATGGATCTTTGGTGGTTAACACATTTAATCCACATATGGTAACACTCCTATATAGTTCAAATCCACTTGTAAGTGCTTCTATTATCAAATATCTTTTCCTATTCTAGTAAGTTTTAAAAGATCCATCCCCCTGATATAAAGACTCCCAAGTACATTTAGAGGTCGGGGGTGCATTACTGATTACTACCAGCACTCCCTGAGTAGAGGATGTCAAGCCTGTTGCAGATCAATGCAGAGTTTCTCCATCCATTTGTCTAGAACGAGGGTTCTTTAGGATATTTGTTTGCTCCAGTACTTTGACCCATATTAACTCAAGTCGACCCTTATACACCTTGCTAGGGCCCTTCGAAGTCTTGCAAAACCCATTACTATCAATATCGACCCCAACAAAAATAGGAATTACTTCCCCTGGGGTGACCTTGATCTTTAAGTTCATGTGGTAAAATTCTTGTGTGTTCCAAGCCTGTAAGCAAGCTTCTTCTGTTATCTTGTAGGGGTTCAATTCTATGTCATCAGTTGGCTTTTCCAACTGAGTGGGATTTTGATAATATGTGCAGTACATTGTGGTGGATTTCATCAATAACCTACAACTTTTATGAAGACTAATAGTATCTTTTGGGACCTGAAGAATAGTACCGGACCATGGCTCAGTGACAGTTGTGCTAGAAGAATAGTTTGAGCATGTTGACACATCTCCTATTAAGAAATGATTTTTTGTATCCCCCTTGGAACAGTCATAAGCAACTAATCCACAAGTATAAGGAAACAGGACAATGATAACAAGACCTAACATAGTTTTCTTTAGATAACTGGGGTTGGAAATTGTATGATCTTTTATTCATGTCGACCTTTTATTTTCCACAACTAATAATTGTGTGCACATCCTTGTAAGAGTCCTCTATGTGGCTTATTAGGTATCTAGGAAGACCCTTTCTTCGTAGTGCGGCCCCAATAATTTCATGTGCTACTGTGTCGAAGGCTTCAGACACGTCCAGTTGCACTACGACCAGGCCATCGTTTTATTTAGCGTGTCGCAAGACTTCGTTTAGGATGTGCACGTTATTATAATACCCATTCTCGGCAGTGAACCCTTTCTGCCGGGGTGTTTTTACAACTTTAGCCCTTATTTTCTGGTCGATTATTCCCCAGTATAATTGACTCAGAATAGAGCTTATTGTGATGGGACGATAGTTCTTAGCATCTTGTGGGTCCCTCCCATCATTCCTAATTAAAGTGGTTCTATTCTCCCTCCACGGGGTGGGAAGTCTACCATTGATAAGCACAATGTTGTAGAACTTCCGGAGAATTTTGATTGTATCCCCGTGGAGGAGCTGACCCTTTCTGAAATTATCCGGACCAGCTGCTGATTCCAGCTTTATTCGGGCGAGCCTTTTCCTTACCTCCACTTTTGTTATAGGGGTAAGGACTTTCTTGATATTTATTGCCTGCTTAGGCATAAACATCGCTCGAGACGTGCAATTCATGGGAATTCCGAGAACTTTGTCTTTCTGGGTGACCCAGAAAGGAATATCATTAAGAACTGAGTCGAAGAAAACGAGTATCTAACCGAAATACTACTGGACAACGCTGTCCATGGCCTTTACGCCGACGAATGGTACCAGGCAATCGACTCCGAAATCAGGTCCATCTTAAAGAACGACACCTGGATTATCACCGAGAGACCCAAGGAACAAAAGGTCATTAGTTGTCTAATAGTGCTGCGGAACAAATACGGGCACGCCGGAGAGTTGATTCGAAGAAAGGCTCGACTGGTTGCGAAAGGATTCGCTCAACGATTTGGGATTGATCATTGGGAGACCTTCGCGCCCGTGGCGCGACTCGGCTCAGTTAGAACTATGATTGCCCTCGCAGTAGAGAACGGGATGACCGTGCATCAGTTTGACATCGCAACGGCGTACCTGAACAGGGTGCTCGAGGAGAAGGTCTACATGGAGGTTCTGGAGCACACGACCGAGGCCCCCAAAAGAATCATCCTTGAGGAACCCGGAAACAGCGACATCAGAAGAAAAACCTCAAAAATGCTGAGTTCCTTGAACGAAGGAAACAAGGTTTGCTTATTGAAAAAGGCACTGTACGGCTTACGTCAGGCAGGATGCTGCTGGTACAAGAAACTCGAAAAAGAACTGTCTAAGTATGTGGCAAGGAAATCTTCAGCGGACCCCTGCGTGTACTTCAAGGGCAGTGGAAAGGATTTGTTCCTAATTTGTGTGTACGTGGACGACATTCTTGTCGCTTCGCGGAATAACAAAGAAATCTCCGATTTCGGTTAACACCTCTCGAAAACATTCGAAGTCTCGGATCTTGGAGCAGTCAAATATTGTCTTGGGATGGAATTTAACCAAAGCAGAAACGAAATCACAGTTCGTCAGACGGGATAAATCAAAGACGTTCTTGAACGATTTGGAATACTAGAATCAAAAAGCGTATCGACACCACTGGATCCCGGAACGAAGCCTCAACGGATTGAAGGCGAACCAAGTCCCGAAGAGAAGAAACTTCCGTATCGCGAACTTATCGGATCGCTCATGTTCCTGGCCGTATGCATTCGCCCAGACATCGCCTACGCGGTTAGCTATCTCAGTCAATACAACGACTGTTATAGAGCTGAACACTGGACGGCTGCAAAAGAGTTCTTAGATACCTCCAGGGGACAGGCGACGTTGGACTGAAGTTTCACCGCACGGGAAAAACACTGGAAGGTTTCGTCGATGCTGATTGGGGGAATTGCCCAATCGATAGGAAGTCATGCACAGGCTTCGCATTTCTTCTCGGAGGCTGTTCCAACACGTTGGAGGTCAGGAAGCAGAAGACAGTAGCCTGTCTTCAACAGAGGCCGAGTATATGGCTCTGTCCGATGCGGCTAGAGAGGCTGTGTATCTGAAACGCCTTCTTGCCGATCTCGGTTTCGGAGAAGAAAAAGTCGAAATTTACTGCGACAATAATGGCGCACGAAAACTTGCAGAAAATCCGGTATTTCACAACCGAAGTAAACATATTGACGTTCGTTATCACTATGTACGAGAGTTCTTGATAGTGGAAAAATTGGAATAAAGTACGTATCCACAGAGAACATGGCTGCCGATTTTTTGACCAAGGGCGTGCAAAGACAGAAGCATTTGAAGTGTCTAGATCTCCTAGGCGTTGCGAAGATTGAGATTCCGATCGGAAAGCTTCCTGAATCGAGGGGGAGTATTAGCGAACGCAGTTAAGGTTCGTAACTCGTGCCGCGTGACAATTCAAGGCATTCTTCGATAAGCTCTTATCGTTCCTCGCGTGCACGTGTCACGCGTCCTATTCTTTGCCGTTGTTTCACACGACGCACATCATTTCATCTAATACTCTATTTTTGTGATATTAATAAATCATATAATTATTAAATAGTAATCTACGTGGTAATCTACTTTTTGCATCCTCCCTGCGATACCTATTCAATATTTTCCTTTCTTTAATGCCTGCTCACCTTGTGCGGTTTCAGCTGCTGTGGCCTCATTTCTGATAGCCGTATGCCGGTATCGTTGGTGTTGGGACAGTCCGGATTTTGTTTTAAAATTCTCCCCACATTCGGAGCACATATGCCTGTTATTATTCAGGGGTGTCGGCCCAGTGCACTTGGGCATATGGCACTGCGCTGGATGCTCCTTGTATATTTCTTAACGCACCTAGAGCACTTATATACGAGACAAACTTTGTGCTCGTTCAGGTGCGATATTAAATTATCCGACGACAGTGCCATGTAGTTGCCCTTCCCAGTGTGGAGACATGTATTGCATAACACTTTCTGGAAGGGCAACTATACTACGTACTGCTCTGGTACGCGGCCGTGGTCATTATTAGTGGCCCCCATATTCTGTCCCGAGCGAGTGGGGCCTTGTTCGCTCTCGTCCGAGGCTTCATTTTCCGAGTTTTTATCTTGTTTATTTCCTTATTTTAAGCCCTGAAGAAGTTGCTAGTCCCTTCAGAGCCGAGCCTCTTTATTCATACCCTACGGATTCGAAGCTAACCGTAGGGCCGCTGCCCCATTTTAGCCTTCTATAGAGGAAGTTTCCAGCGGTGCCACGTTGGGGCAATGTGTACAACTTGAACGTGAGAGGCTATAAGTGACGCATCATGTCCAGTAACTATGGTCTCTTAAGGCTAGATGGTAGTCCTACCATTTCATCAAACGATGATCAATGAATTACCCTGCACGGCATGGTTTCCAGGCTATTATAGACACCTCCCTGTCTTTGACCTTACGGGACTCTGACGCCTGGTCATCGTAATGCCATTTATTCACCAACAGGTCCCCCGTTGCAAAGCGATCTCTCGTTAATTTTACTTAATTGGCGTAGGTACCTAGTTGTCTTCATTGCGGATCTTGTCAAGATGTTCAGACAGATTCCAGTTGTTCAGGAGCATCAGGATTACCAACGAATTATCTGGTCACCCGACGCTTCATCGAAGCCGGTGGAATTCCGACTCAATACGGTCACTTATGGCATAGCTTGCGCTCCCTACCTGACCATCCGCACCCTCTCGCAGCTAGTTCAGGATGAAGGTACGCGGTTCCCGCTCGGAGCCCGTTGTTTGCAGACAGAGACATATGTCGACGATATCTTCGCGGGAGCGGACGACATATTGACGGCGGTTAGAAAGAGGGTAGAAATTGTAGAGCTCTTAGTTTTTAATGGGATCCAGCTTGATAAGTGGGCCGCGAATTATCCAGAAGTACTTCCAGATGCAGTAAGACAGGTCGCGGAGAAATCGATCGAAATGATCAGACGGTTAAAACACTAGGCGTACGCAGGGTTCCGGAACAGAAGGAATTTAGGTTCGATTCGGCTAGCCTGGCTGACATGGCTGCCGCCCATACTAAAAGATCGGTTTTATCAAATATCTCGCGTTTATTCGACCCCTTAGGATGGTTTTCACCGATTACCGTTGGTGCCAAGATATTGATGCAGGACATGTGGCTGTTGAAATGTGATTGGGACGCGCCGTTACCGTCGGAAATCCGTGAACGTTGTATAGGTATTGTCAAGGGCTAGTTACATTGCCGTGTTTATCAGTAGGGAGGTGGCTAGGAAATAGCTCGGAATCATCTTGTCAGATACACGGTTTTGCGGATGCCTCTTCGGGTGCGTACGCCGCAGCGGTATATTTGCGTATTGACGAGGGTCATGGGAAGTTTCGCATGTCGTTATTAGCTTCTAAATCAAAGGTAGCTCCTGTTAAGACTGTGAGTATTCCTAATTTAGAACTTTGCGGAGCAGCTCTTCTTGTTAAGCTTTTTCTTCATCTAACTAGTTTGAACTTTCTACAGAAATGTCCAATTTTTGCCTGATCAGATAGTCAGATCGTGCTTACTTGGCTTCCTAAACATCCGTGCCATTGGAAAACCTTTGTCGCCAATCGTGTTTCGCTCATTCAAACTCAACTGCTTTCAGCAACCTGGTCCCATGTTCCGACTAAGGAAAATCCTGCCGATTTGGCATCGCGAGGAGTTCCACCGGAAGAGTTAGCTATGAGCGCTCTATGGTGGCAGGGTCCGGCATGGCTTTCCATGCCCTCCGTCCAGTGGCCACATTCGAGCGAAGCTGTTCGAGTGAACCATGTTCGTTATAGCCCAAATGAGCCCGAAATCCTGACCTGATTCTCCTCCCTAACTAAACTTCTAAGATTTGTTGCGTACTGCAGGCGCCCAATTCTTCGGGTACGAAATCGTCAACTAATAGATACAAGTTCTTCACCACATTTTATTACCAGTGTTGAGATATATGACGCTCGAGTGATGGTCATTTGTCTAGTTCAGGCAACAGCGTTCGCGACGGAGATAGGAATCCTGACGGCGGGCAAGAGATTGCCGAAAGGCAATCGCCTTTCTAAGTTAAATCACTTCATGAATGAGGATGACGGTCTCTTACGAGTAGGAGGTCGTTTGGCTAGTTCTTACTTATCTTTCGAGCGGAAGCATCCCCCAATTTTGCCCCAGAATTCATACCTTAGTCAATTGTTTGTGCGGCATGAAACCACCAGTGTCTCCATGGAGGTCCAACCCTGACTCGAGTTATCTGATGTCCAAGTTTGAATATTAGGCAGAAATCGGCTAGTTAAATCGGCTATTCGAGCTTGTATACCTTGTCAACGAGCTAGGCCTCAATTAGCTCATTAGCTTATGGGTGAGCTACTATTGGATCGAGTGGTAGGAAGTAGGGCTTTCGCGAATTCCGGTCTCGATAATGCAGGTCCGGTACAGGTGCGTATGTCAAAGGGTCGCGGAAATCGTTCCAGTAAGGGTTACATTGCACTGTTCGTCTGTTTTGCTACTCGAGCTATTCACCTCGAGCTTGTTAGCGACTTAACCTCTGATTCCTTCATAGCTGCGTATCGTTTATTTGTAGGTAGTCGAGGTATTTGTCAGAATCTTTATAGCGACAATGCTACTAATTTCCAGGGGGCTGATAAAGAGCTTAGGATTATGTTCGTCCGTGCTTCGGAGTTTTATCAGAAAGTGGCATCTCTTCTTGCCAACGGCGGAACGAACTGGAAGTTCATTCCACCCAGTGCTCCACATTATGGTTGGTTGTTAGAAGCCGGAGTCAAATCAGTGAAGCACCATTTAAAGAGAGTCATAAGGGAGCATACGTCACCTTTGAGGAGTTATCCACAATCCTCGTGGAAATCGAAGCTTGCCTCAATTCTCGTCCTCTAGGGCCGCTGAGTTTGGATACCGACCTTCTGCGGGCGCTCACTCTTTCACATTTTCTCAATGAGGGAGTTTCTACTTTGATTCAGACGCCGATTTACCAAAATTACCCGAGAACCGGTGAGGTAGGTTTCAACTTCTTCAGCGCATTCGAAATAATTTCTGGAAACGTTGGTCAAGCGAGTATTTGGCGCACTTGCAGTGTCGCGAAAAATAGAGGGATCCTTGCGAAAACTTCAGAGTAGGTCAGCTTGTGTTAGTACGTGACGACCGATAACCCCCCTCAAAATGCTTAGGTAGAGTCACAGAGGTGCACCTGGCCCCGATGGCTTGGTTCGAGTGGTACCGTAAAGACCGCTACTTCTTAACGCCAGCGACACATTGCGCGGCTCTGCCCCCTGAGATTAGCAGATACACCCATTTAAGATACTCAATTATAACAGCTAATTTTGGTTTGTCAGTTTGACGAAGGCGGGAGGGATGTTCGGTGAAATTAGGGTACTTGACCGTTTTGTATTGTGCGCGGAATAGGTTAGGTAGCGACGGCGTTGTGACATTAGATTGGTCCGTATTAGGACCCTAGATAGGACTGGTCACGATTGCCTTAGTTGAGTCCTGAGGGCGCGTGGGGGCATTAGAGATACATGTAGGACCGCCTTTAGCCTGCAAAATACATGTGCGTGCGTCTTGAGGTATGTGGGAGGCGAGATGCGTGCGTGGAGCCTGGGTCTCAAGGGCGCACGCGGCAGACCAGATCTGGATAGCGAGAAAAATGTTCGTTCTGGTAAAGGACGCCATATTGGCCTTATTGAAGTGAGAGCTGTTTCTTTTTTGTAGTGTCTTCCAAGCTACCGATGGGTGAGTTTGAAGGGGTTATGCATGGACACAACCGCGCTCTTTACTAAGGTTTAAGGGGTTGCGCATGGACACATCCGCGCTTTTTACTACTTACCTTACACTGGGACCTTACACTGGGACCCCCACAGATCTTAACGAGCTTTGGTATATTAGTAGTTACTTTTAGGGTGTTATCGTGGTAAAGGGTTTTTCAAAATGTGCAGCCATTTTAGAGAAAAAGGTTTAAAATTTTGATTTTTGTTGTATATATGTTTATATTATCTTAATTCCGACTGTGCATCAGGTGGCGCGCTAGCGTCAGTAGTAGCGTTCTCGCTTCTCGCGGCGTTAGTCAGTGTTCGATCCTTCGTGGGGATAGTGTTTTTTAATAATTTTTTTCTATCCGTTTTCTAATTTTTTTTTCATATTTTATAACTTTTAAATATATACAGGAAAGGGAAAATTATTTATTACAAAAAAATTAGAAATAATAAATTTTTGAACATCTTGCGCAAATAATAAAGGAAAATTGATTACTTGAATTACAGTTAACATTTTATTTTTTAAGAGGTATATAAAAATAGATAAATCTTCAATATACTAACAAATACATTCGTATATATTCTAATCATTAACAATTTTATGTAGATATAATATTAGGTTCATGCCTTATTAAAACCAAATTAAAGAGAAATATTTTTAAACGTTCATCAGGTTTGTTTTCCAACAGATCTTTTAAAAAATCGTTGTTTATGTAACCTTTATGTAATTTCATTTATTGCGCGAGATGTGAAAAAATTTATTGTTTTGAATGCTTTTACGATAACTATCACTCTGGAACCTGCGTCTAATAAATAATAATAGATGTAAAATAAATGTTAAAACTCATAGATATGTAGGATTTTTAATGGGAAAAACAGTTTTATTACAATTTCTAATCGTTATTACAAAACGCAGATCCTCTCTCTTACAACGCTCAACACTCACTACTCTTTGTCGCCCGTGCATTCATTCGTCGCATTCACACCGTCCTTTATTTCGTCCGTTGTATCAGGTTACTTAAAATCTAACCGATATTAGATATATAGCGTCTTTGTCGGCAGACCCAAAAGATAAGACGGCGACGCTTACCGTCTCTACACGGCCATTCTGCAGCGGTATCTGTCCTTAAATACCGTTTCGTTTCACATTCATTCATTCGCATCAATTCCATTTACTCATATCCATTTACACGTCTGCCACAATAATCACTAATCGTCACTCGACTCACTATCACTCAATCCGACGTTTATACTTTCGACCCACGGTTTCATGTGATCCGCCGATGTAGAAGTTTGTAAAGGGCCCTCCGATTCGCCTACCTTACGCACCACATATCGATCATTACGCAAGGCTTTTATTATCTGATACGGACCCAAGTATTTCGATGCCAGCTTCAAGCCTGGTGCCAATTGCGTTCGCTTGATTGCCACCAAGTCATCCTCGTTATATCGTTTTGCTTCCTTACGTCGTTTGTTATATGTTTTCATATTTTCCCGCTGCACTTTCTGCAACTGGTCTCGAACAGCATCTCTGAGTTCATCGCGATCTTTTTGAAACTCCCGTAGCCACTCGGTCTCTATAATTTCTCGAATTTGTGGATCATTTCTTACTCTCATATGCACTCCAAAAAGGACGTTGAAAGCGGACGTCCCTGTGCTGCGATTTGGAACGGCATTTAAGCACTGTTGTGCCCTTCCCAAATATTTGTACCAGTCTTGGGGTTTTGGCGCCGCTAACTTGGTAAGAACATGAATAAGGGTTCTGTTTATCCTTTCAACTTGCCCATTTCCCCTAGGCACACCGGTAATTTTTACGTGCTCAATACCTTCCTCTTTACAATACTCTCAAACTCACGCGCATAAAGACGGTGCCGCGGTCCGATATGATCCTTCTCGGGTTTCCGAATATCGCCGCCTGCTTTCGAAGCCTATCTAGAGTTTCGGCTGTATTTGTTCACCGAACCGCGTACAACCACACAAACTTAGAAAAAGCATCTACTACCACTAAGATATGTCTATAATTTTTCTTCGTCGAATTTAGCGGTCCCAGATGATCTATGTGATATACGTCCAGCGGTATGCTGCCCTTTTCAATAGGATTAAGGAATCCTTCCTGTTTACCCTGTTTTCGTTCCGCTAAAATACAACTTACACAAGTACGTACAACCTTTTCAATTTTTGAGCGCATATTCTGGAACCAATAATTCCGTTTCACTAACGTTTCCGTTTTTGCCGCTGAGAAATGCCCATTTTCGTGAACACGCCTAATTATTTCGGTGATCATTGATTTCGGTACAATTAATCGCATTTCCCTTCGTCTTGTTTAAACAATAGGCCATACCTAATCTTATAATCATTAAGCTCATCTCGCTGCGCCAATTCGAAGAACTTCCTAAGTTCGTTATCGCTACGCTGCGCCCTACCAATCCTCACATTCACACTCTCATCGCTTTATCTATTACCATGTGGTCGGCAATGGATTCCGACTCAACGCATCGACATGCAACATACTTTTACCTGGTCTATGCTCTATCTCATTCGTATCATATACACAGTCTATCTTTAAGATTTCGACTACTTCCTCGCTGTTCTCCCCGCCTCCCGACGGTTTGCTAATTGCAATTTTTCCCTCTCTAATATTAATATCCACCGTATCCAAGAATCAGTTCCTATCAAAACAGCATGCTGCATCAATGTATCGGGTACCACGGAAATTTCAATGGTATATTGATTACCATCAATCTCAACACCCGCAAAGAATTCCCCTAACGTTTTATTGTCCTCCGAGCCTATTCCACGAAATCTGATCTCATTCGGTTTTAATCTAGGCGATCCTATTTGTATGTATTGTGCGGCTCGCATTAGAGATATCGCTTCCGGTATCGATTAGCGCGTCGATTTTCTGACCATTTATTACTACTTTTTGTAATACTTACCACGCACCGATCGCGAGATATTACATGAATCTTTGTTAGTAATACGGTTTCTAGGGCAATTAACCGCGATATGACCAAATTCTCTACATTCGAAGCACTTCGTACCTCTACTCTTATATGGGCATTCCTCGCTAAAATGACTCATCGCACCGCAATTTTTGCACCTCAAACGGTTATCTGATACGTTATTTATCTTTCTTCTAACGCTAGCGTCTATGTTGCTTCGACGTGTCGTCGAGTTATCCATCTTCGCCTGTTGCGGGCGTCCTTGTAGCGATATATGCTCGAACGCGCTCAGAAGGGATTCCTTCCTTTTATGACCATGCACCCTTGCTTGATCTCGTAGCGATTGATCTGGTATCCCAGCGATGACGAATTCGATCATTTCTTCCTCGTCGATCTCTATCCGGTTCGCTAATATGATCTTCTCATGGAAGTAATCGCTAAAAGACTCGTCACGCTTCCAAACACGTTCCTGGAACCTCGTTCGCAAGGTCATCTTGCTGATTCGCTGATGGAAAATTTTTCGCAACTCAACTAAAAGTTCATCCACTGTGAGATGCAGGTATTCTCTCCGCGATCTAAACCACTCTAACGCTCGCCCCTTTAAACGCTGTACGATCATCACTTTCGCCTGGTCTTCGGTCAAATGATACATGTCACGCAGGTAGTTTACGTGGTCTTCCCATATTGTAAACTCATCTGCCTCCCCTTCAAAGTATCCAATCAATTCAGTAACAGCTTTTAAAGATAATTTATTTATCTCCGTTTGCGCAGGTGGCCGGTTCGCCTCTTCCAACCCGTACGACTGACCAATAGCAGGACTTTGTGTCCTTCGCAGGATCTCTATTTCCTTCCGCGCTAGTTCTACTTCTCGTTCCGCTATCTCTTTCTCTTTTCGAAAGATTTCCATCTCTCGTCTTAAAAGCGCAAGCTCATCTATACTCTCACTCACCGCGCTACGGTTGTGTTCCGCGTTTCTTCGACATCCCTCCTCGCAATACTGTCTCCTATTACCCAATTTCCCGATGGATCAGCTTCCATAAGGCGGGCTATCAACTCGCTTTTAACACCTGTCGTGGCAAGTCCCAAAGTTGCCAACTTCTCCTTCAATTCCGATACCAAAAATTCCGAAGGCGCTTTACGTACGTCGCTCATGATTTTTTCTTCTTCTATACTGTTTCGCACACACGACTCTCTGTCACGCTGTTCAACGCTAATTCTTCACTATCACAAAGGTTCACACAAATTCACTATCGCAAAAGTTCACATCAATTCACTT
>NW_025113102.1:2584396-2651935 GCF_010416935.1 Polistes fuscatus
ATATAATGCTTGTAACTTCGTATGCCTTCCCTGATGGGATGTCTTGTTTTGACTATTGTATATTAGATTTTTATATAGTTTCTTGTGGTGAAGTCTGTGTGGGTTTTCGAAATGGGTATATCAATATTGTTATTGCATAAGAATGTTTCTGTCTCTCTGACCCTTTGTTGCAATCTTTTAGCGTTTAAAAATGCTTTTTTTCAGGATATCTCTATTATTATTTCTTAGTTATCACGTTGTGAGCAATTGTAGCTTAGTTATTGTTTTTATTTTAATATTTCGTTTAATTTTATTATTATTTTTGTTAGTATCCTGTATTGCTATTGATTGTTTGAAGAGTTTCTTGATTTCTGTAGCGTCATTTGTTTCCCTTTCGTTTATTAATTGTATTGGAAGTCGTCTGTGCATAACTATTTGAGTCAGTAAAATTATTTTTTCCCCACATTGTGTTTAGAACAGAGTACCTACGTATCATCTTATAAGTAAGTTACCTCTTTTTTGTTGTACATTTTTTTGCGGATGTACTCTGTTTGGAGAAATTAAGAAGAGTTTTTTTTGAAGATACTTTCTTATCTTACAAGCTTTGTAACTAATTAGTAGTTGTTTCTTTGCAATTGTAGCACTTTATTGACTCTATCTTTCTTAAAATGGGGCAGTTAGTTGACAATGGTTTTGTGCACATCTTACGCACGTAGGTGTTCTATTGCAATAATTTTTTGTATGTAGTATTGCTGAAATCTTATGCACTGCTGCATATTTTTTTATGTCGTGGTGGTTCTACGCTTATTATAGTATTTAGCATTTTGTTTTTATCCTAAAAATATCCTTGTTAGTGCTTTCAGGCGAGAATTTTCCCATAAACAACGGCAATACTTGTTTCATATCAAATTTCGTCATACAATTTACTTCTCCTTTCTCATGTCCCAGCTTAAAATCCTTTTTAACGGTTGTATTGGTTTTTTTTCGGATGTAAGCCTCTGATGACTGTTTTGTAGCTTTCTTCCATCTTCAGCTGATATGTGTGACGACTGCGTTTTTTGACCTTAGTACTTGTTTTACTTTAAGAAATATTCTGGAGTATTAGTTTGTATTTTTAACTTGATGCAATTTATTTGTTTTTAAATATAGTTTTTTGTCCCTGTTTTGTTAATAAAAAAACTCTATAAGGGGTTCTACATTGAGTAGCTAGAAGTAAATTGGTTGTGATTTAATAAAATGAGGTGTAGCTTCTTTACATACGTTCATCTCTATCTCTTCTTCTAATGAGTTAGACGAATTTGATAGTGATATTTCTTCAAGCCAGTGTTGCATCTCAGAATTGTTTGCATATGGAGTTATTCTAGGCATATTATTTGCTTGTAACTTCTTTCCAGTTATTATTTCGATCGTCAACACTTGTTTTAGCTACTATTTTCTTCGTAATTTTGTTATCCAAAACCGAACTTGTGCTCGGATTTTTGAAATCTGCAGTTTTGTGTATGTTTAACTTATTAATTTTTTTTAGGATATATTTATCGCCGTTAGCGATATTTTAATCGATTTTCGGTACATTTCATGGCATTATTAGAAGATCGAACCATCGCAGCACTCGCTAGCCGTGGGTCATCTGTTTACTTTAAACGCTTTATAAAGTTTAAACAATGCTCGGAAAAAAGTCGAAGTCGAAACAGGTCTTCCTGCTTTAACAACCTTGCTGATCAACCAGAAATATTTATGTAAATTTCTGAACGCAAATAGATCGAAAACAGACTAATCGATAATCGACGATTCAAAGGGACATTTTTAATTTTAGTCAAATTTTCTAAATAATCCTTACGTTTGCTCCGGTATATCTTTTTCTCTTTAGAAACATCTTCAAAGATTTTATACCTTTACTACATTGCTTTTAAGTCAAGTGTTAAATTCTAGCCGCAATTGAACAATTTGCTTTAAAATCTTTTCAATAGTAGTATGTTTTAACATCTAGCCTTCCTTCAATTATAACAACTTTTGCAAAAACTATTAAATTTCTTATTTAGTTCAGTGCCTCGATTTAGTGTTCCTTTTTTGCAATTTAATACTACTTTTAACAAAATCCCTCATTTTCTAAAATAGCGAATATTACTATTTAAAATAAATACAATATTTTTCTTATACAAAAACTAATTTCTGCCCATTATTATCTGTTGCTTTATAAAAATTACTAAATACAAAGTAAGGTTTTACTTGATTACTTCATTTTTACTTTCCCTGTAATCCTAAATGTTTTTATGAATATATACCGTCTTTTCGGACAGAAAGAATATTTTTTATAGGTAAACGTAGATAACAGTTAATTTTTTATTAAATTGAAAATTTATGTCAAAGAACATTGAACCTTGCAAAACTTTATTTATACCTATTCTACTAGGATTGTGTCAAAATGATGATTTTTAGAAAAAAGTTACATTTTCAATAATTATCGTAGATAATAGATACGTAGATATAATGTAATACGTATTATGTTAATAATATTATAATACATTATATAGAAGAAGAAAGAAGAGAATATATATTATAGAAGAAAGATATTATAGAAGAAGAAAAGAATACATTATATAAATAAAACGTAGACAATAAATATAATACAATACTGTAGTAAAAAACTAACGGGTTCACGATTAGTTGAACTCCTAGAAAATATAAGAAAAAAATTGACGACTAAATCTATTGTTTTCTGTTATTTCAATTAAGTTATTCTCCTCGTCATCATAGTTGTCAGAAAATTCTAGCTCATCGGATGTGTCAAATGTCATTATTATCTACATTATCTTTCAGTTTCAAAAATTATTGTTTTTTGAAATCCGAATACTACCCCTATATACTATTTATTTCTTTTATTGATGTCATATTTTTAGAATGTTATGACATTTTTCGAATAAATGAGCCGTTTATATTGATAATAACCTAAGACTATTTTTTTTCCGCGAAATGTTTTTAATGACAGTTGACTTCCAGTTGTAGATGTTATTACAATCAACAACAAAAATATATTAAAATGAACTTAGGCTTCTTTCAAAATAAACGGCTCAAATATCTACCAAAAAATAATACACTATATACAAAATTAAAAATTTAGATCGAAGTATGGTTGGCTTACTTTTCATTCCTTCAAATTAGTACTTACAACTTAATACGCAACAGGGAAACACTTTTGAACTTTTGTACTATAATTATTCTCTTTCCTATAATTATAAATTTGTTCTGTAACACCTACCTTACTTTACAGTCAGTTTACACTTTTGTAATAATAGACACTTTCAGACAATGTAATAAAAAGATTCATTCCGCTTTCAGTTTGTCCTTCAGAGAGCACATTTAGATAATCTTATTTTTGTATTGAGTGTATAAATTCAAATGAATAAATGTCTTCATAATTTTCTGATTGGTCAAATTGACCAGTCGTAGTAAATAGGAGGGCTACAACTACTTTCCCTCAAAAATAACAGGAGAGGAAAGTAAGTAATGAAACATTTAATGTATGCATATTTTTAAAAATTCCGTAAAAATAAATAGCCACGTGATGAGATTGTATGTAGGAAATTAAACCCAAAAGCTTAAAAATTGTTAATTCGGCCAGCAGTAATAGGTTTAGCGCTTATGTGAACCTTCAACGATATCTCAACGAGTAAACAATATAAGCTATAAACAACACTATGTAGATTATTTCTTTTTTACTTTTATGAGTTATATGACGAAATATCTAAAATTTAAAAAAAAATCTGTGGCTAATAACAAAGCATTATAGTGCTCAATAGTTAATAAATGTAAATACTTCTGACGAATAAGAAAAATTACATTTTTCTTTGAAAATTATTCGATAAATATTTTTGAAGTTCTTTTGGCGCGTTTGGGAAAATGTGATGAGAGTGAAATTTTTACGAGCGACATGGTAAAAATCGACACCACGAAGTTTGTCGATATTTACGATGCGCAGCATCATACTTAGCGCTGCTTGACTTAAATGATCGAGCGGGAAGTAGTTCTATCTCCGAGTCATGGCCGTTGACGCACAAAGTAATTCGATATCTCCCTTATATTAGTGTGGACAGATTTTAATATTTATTTTTATTTTTTATATATATATATATATATATATAATATATATATATATATATATATATATATATATATATAATAGATCGATCGATTGAAAATATGTTTTCTTTCTTTTTTTTTTGTTAAATAAATATTTAATAATAATTGGTAGCTTATCTTCTCATACCTTCAATCTCTTTTCAATCTCCCTTTTTATCTGGTCACGCTATATATATAGCGTGTATGTATGTATATATTTATAAAACTTAATAAATAAATAAATGAATAAAAATATATAATAAAAAAAAATAATCGGCTTACATTAGCGAATATTATCGATCATCAAGCAGGGAGGGGGAAACAGGTTTCTTTATCAACTATATTCTGTGTAAAAAGAAAATTAACGACGACGGCAACAATAACTTTTTTGAAGTTATTTTTTTAAAGTTATTTTTGAGGTATTAAAGTTATATTCGTTTTGGTACGCGGAAGCAGTATAAATTCTTACGTGCGTACATAAATACACACACCAGTTTTTTTAAATTGTTGAGATTGTTAGATTATTTTATAATATGTATAGGAAAAGAGAAAGTAGAAACTAAATATAACTCCTATGATGTAAAATATTGTAGATCTCCCTGAAAATCCGATCATTTTCTATTTTTATATTACAATTCAAAAACTATAAAAAAAAATAGAATGTGGCTTACTTTAATCTTAAATTTTATTTAGTAAACAATTACTAGATTGCCCACGGAAACACTAAATTCCCCAAGGAAGTCATTTTGACTACTTTTTAATTCTAATTATAAAAATAGTTATGTACATAATGACACAATTTCTTAGAATATTGTGACTTTTTGTACAACATATAAATTCGTTTATTAATAATTGTGTGTGTGTGTAGTTACCTCCTCCCTCCTTCATTTCCTGTATATATATATGTGTTATACCTATATTGCCCAAAAGCAATCATTTTTACTGCATGGGAAATTTTAAAGAATCAAATGACTCTTATTATTGAATTGAGTAAATTTCTTATATGACCAGTTCGGCTTTGTATCTAAATTACAGTATATGATAAATTGTCGATTTAGGGGTACATATTTGATAAGTTGCAGTTGCTCAATAAGACTTGACTTATTAAGACGGAGTGGAGATAGCGGCGGCTTGGTATATGGGGAACCCATTTGCATAAAATGTACAAATAATAATGAAACAATTATTTTTTGTCCTAGTGAAGTAAATTTTTTTGTTGGTAATAACTTATTACCAGTTTTACTTCCTGTGACGTAGTGTTTCTTCTTGTGTTTTACTGAGTAAATCCTGAATATTCATTATTTCTTCCATCTTTTTACGCATAGCGGAATCCATCTCGCCGAGAACGATTGGGGTATCCGGTCTACTTTTGTCGGAATGGAACGAAGGAACTCGTTGCCTAATATTCCATCCGTAGAAATAGGGAAGTGATTGTCTATTGCGTGAAATGTGGTCTTCTCTCCGAAAATAACGAGTTCGACAGTACCTAATGTCTTTTGTATGCCGGGAGAGATACCAGTCAGTTGCACTATTCTTTCTGTGTTTATAATTGTCTTTTTAGTTAAATTTTTTATTTTAATCAAGTTAATATCCGCGCCTGTGTCTATCATAAGTATCACTGCTTCTCTCAACCGTGGAGAAGTCGCGGTGACACATGGAGCCGTCCAAATATTATTTCGTCTTATGTGTTTGATTTCGACGGGCCCGCTTTCGGACTTGGGCTTCGTGGACGCTCCTTGGGAGTGGGGGAGCGGCGCGCGTCTTCGTCCGCGCCCCTTTTCAAGTTTCCCGAATTGAGATTCTCGATTTTATATTTAAGTTTTCTACACTCGAGAATTTGGTGCCCAAGGTTTTTACAATACTGGCATTTCTTTAATGGGGTCTTTTTCTTGGAAGAAGACCTAAATTTAGTAGGGGATCCAGGCTTACTAGGAGGTTTTTGCGCGGAATTGGAAGGGAAAGGATACCCATTCTTTTGCCAACAACTGCTTTCCAAATGCCCATCTCTTTTACAATAATTACAGTTAATAGTACTGTTAATTGGTCTGACGTTCGCGACGCGATTTTTATTTATCGAAGTACTTAACTTATCGTCTTCCTCTTTGATCTGTTTGTCTATTTTAAGGAGGCAGATTAAGACTTCGTCAAAGTTATTATATCTTTCAAATTTTAATTCTGTTTTATAGTCCCGAGACAGACCCCTAATGAATGCGTCTAATCCTTCTTTCTCGATTGCTATTTCCATCCCGCGTTCTAAACGCCCCGACTCTTTCGCCGCTTCGTCTAGAACCAACTGGGTGAGTTCTCTTACTCGTCCAAAATAATCGAGCGCGTGTTCGCCCGGTCTCATAAATTCCGTAGAGAGCTTTCCCCTATAATAACTTGATCCGCGGGAAGGAAGAAATGCGTCTTTTAGTCTATCAATAAGGTGTTCTACTCTATCGACCCTAAAGCCTTCCGTTACTAGGTATGCATGACCATTAAGTCTTGAAAGGAGTAGTCTAGTGAGAGACGCTTCTACTTCGGGTGAATAACCTGCTGGTAATGAATCAAGCGCGCGCCGACACGCCCTACAAAACTGCGTTACGGTGATGTTGTATCCGTCGTACTTTGGGACATTTTTTATATATTCCCGTAATTTTAAAGAGGAATTTGACAAATGGGAAGGGGGAGCAGAAGGAGCTATTCTTTTCATATTTCTAATTTCATGCCTTAAATCCTCGATCTCTCTTCTTAATTCGCCTTCACTATCAAAGTCAGGTGTTAGCGTTCTCCGTCTTGGAACTGGAGCTGGAGAATTTGGACGTGGAGAAACTAAACGTGGAGAACCAGGGGTAAGAGTTAAAGGGACGAAGGGGTCTACCGGAGGATCAGAACGTTCGAAACCACGAAAACCTGGCATATTATCGCCCAAGGATCTTCTGATCTCTTCTTCCTTCAACGCGAGTCTCCTCTCTCTAAGTTCTAGTTCTAATTCCCTGTTACTGAGTTCTTCCCTAAGTGTTTCTTGTGACCCAAGATGGAAGTAAAACTGGTGGCAGCGGTGGGATAGCTAATAGATAGATCGCAAATAAATTCGGTTGCCTGATAGGAGATTTAACTTGTCAATTTTTTCTCATTTTTTTTTAAGAAACCGTAACTTTTATTTATAAAATTCAAAATGTCTCAAGAGCAAAGGAAAAGTAGACCGGATACCCCAATCGTTCTTGGCAAGATGGATTCCGCTATGCGTAAAAAGATGGAGGAAATAATGAATATTCAGGATTTACTCAGTAAAACACAAGAAGAAACACTTAGAAAACAGGAAGAACTCAGTAACAGGGAATTAGAACTAGAACATAGAGAGAGAAGACTCGCGTTGAAGGAAGAAGAGATCAGAAGATCCTAAGGCGATAATATGCCAGGTTTTCGTGGTTTAGAACGTTCTGATCCTCCGGTAGACCCCTTCGTTCCTTTAACTTTTACCCCTGGTTCTCCACGTTTAGTTTCTCCACGTCCAAATTCTCCAGCTCCAGTTCCAAGACGGAGAACGCCAACACCTGACTTTGATAGTGAAGGCGAATTAAGAAGAGAGATCGAGGATTTAAGGCATGAAATTAGAAATATGAAAAGAATAGCTCCTTCTGCTCTCCCTTCCCATTTGTCAAATTCCTCTTTAAAATTACGGGAATATATAAAAATGTCCCAAAGTACGACGGATACAACATCACCGTAACGCAGTTTTGTAGGGCGTGTCGGCGCGCGCTTGATTCATTACCAGCAGGTTATTCACCCGAAGTAGAAGCGTCTCTCACTAGACTACTCCTTTCAAGACTTAATGGTCATGCATACCTAGTAACGGAAGGCCTTAGGGTCGATAGAGTAGAACACCTTATTGATAGACTAAAAGACGCATTTCTTCCTTCCCGCGGATCAAGTTATTATAGGGGAAAGCTCTCTACGGAATTTATGAGACCGGGCGAACACGCGCTCGATTATTTTGGACGAGTAAGAGAACTCACCCAGTCGGTTCTAGACGAAACGGCGAAAGAGTCGGGGCGTTTAGAACGCGGGATGGAAATAGCAATCGAGAAAGAAGGATTAGACGCATTCATTAGGGGTCTGTCTCGGGACTATAAAACAGAATTAAAATTTGAAAGATATAATAACTTTGACGAAGTCTTAATCTGCCTCCTTAAAATAGACAAACAGATCAAAGAGGAAGACGATAAGTTAAGTACTTCGATAAATAAAAATCGCGTCGCGAACGTCAGACCAATTAACAGTACTATTAACTGTAATTATTGTAAAAGAGATGGGCATTTGGAAAGCAATTGTTGGCAAAAGAATGGGTATCCTTTCCCTTCCAATTCCGAGCAAAAACCTCCTAGTAAGCCTGGATCCCCTACTAAATTTAGGTCTTCTTCCAAGAAAAAGACCCCATTAAAGAAATGACAGTATTGTAAAAACCTTGGGCACCAAATTCTCGAGTGTAGAAAACTTAAATATAAAATCGAGAATCTCAATTCGGGAAACTTGAAAAGGGGCGCGGACGAAGACGCGCGCCGCTCCCCCACTCCCAAGGAGCGTCCACGAAGCCCAAGTCCGAAAGCGGGCCCGTCGAAATCAAACACATAAGACAAAATAATATTTGGACGGCTCCATGTGTCACCGCGACTTCTCCATGGTTGAGAGAAGCAGTGACACTTATGATAGACACAGGCGCGGATATTAACTTGATTAAAATAAAAAATTTAACTAAAAAGACAATTATAAACACAGAAAGAATAGTGCAACTGACTGGTATCTCTCCCGGCATACAAAAGACATTAGGTACTGTCGAACTCGTTATTTTCGGAGAGAAGACCACATTTCACGCAATAGACAATCACTTCCCTATTTCTACGGATGGAATTTTAGGCAACGAGTTCCTTCGTTCCATTCCGACAAAAGTTGACTATATCAAGGAAGTGCTTATTGTAAAATATAAAGAAATTCCATTTACGGTCGGCGACAAGGTTAGCATTCCACCTAGAACCTCGAGGGTAATTTTCTGTCACGTTATAAACGCCGATGTTAAAGACGGTTATATTCCGCGATTACAGCTTCCAAAGGGAGTTTATGCCGGCGAAGCACTGGTAGAAAATATAGACGGAAAAGCCTATTTCAGACTCATCAATACAACTTCGAGTTTTGTTTCATTACAAATTCCAAAATTGGAACTTTTGGCATATAATATAGGAACTCTTCCAAATTTACCATGTGATTCCTATAAGTCCACATCCGAAGTTGATAACTTAAACGAATGCTTGCACACCCTTTATAATATATCCGAATCACCTTGCGCTGATCCAACTGAAACAAGTAAAATTCAAGAATCTCCTAAAACTCCAACCATCTCCAGACCAGACTCTGTTAGAGCACTCCTCCGCCTTGATCACCTAAATACAGAAGAGGCAGAATCTGTTTTTAAATTATTAAACAAAAATGCAGATATTTTTCATCTTCCTGGCGAACCGCTTGGTTGCACCAACCTCTTACAACATCGAATAATTACTACCGATGACATTCCGGTGCACACCAGACAATATAGATTTCCGCCAATACATAAGGAAGAAGTAAAGAAACAAACCTCGGAGTTGCTCAACGATGGCATAATAAGACCATCTCTTTCACCTTATAATTCACCTATTTGGATAGTACCGAAAAAGTCGGACTCAAAAGGTAACCCAAAGTGGCGGATGGTGATCGATTACAGGAATCTTAACGAAAAAACGGTAGGAGATGCGTACCCTATACCAAACATTACGGAGATACTTGACCAACTCGGCGCGGCAAAATATTTTTCTACTTTTGACCTGAAATCCGGATTTCATCAAATCGAAATGCATCCGGATGACCGCGCCAAGACAGCTTTCTCGACCCCGCATGGTCATTACGAATTTAATAGAATGCCATTTGGATTAAAAAACGCTCCAGCAACCTTTCAGAGGTTAATGGACCATGTCTTGACTGGTTTACAAGGCGAAGAAATGTTTGTATATTTGGATGACGTGGTTCTTTACGCGAGATCACTCAACGAGCATCAAGCGAAATTTAATAAACTCGCGCATTGTCTTCGTATAGCAAATCTAAAACTGCAGCCCGACAAATGTGAATTCCTCAGACGAGAAGTAGCTTATTTGGGCCATATTATAGGAGAAAACGGCGTAAAGCCTGATCCGAAAAAATTAGAAGCAGTAAAACAATTTCCGCGTCCAACCAACATTAAATCAATTCGCCAATTTTTAGGTCTTGCTGGATATTACTGAAGATTTATACCAGCTTTTTCAAAAGTAGCAAAACCTCTAACTGATTTACCTAAAAAGGAGGCTTATTTCAGATGGGAATCCACCCAAGAAAACGCATTTTGCTCATTGCGTGATGCCTTATGCAAAGAACCAATTCTACAGTATCCAAATTTTTCTTTGCCTTTTAACGTTACAACGGACGCATCCGGTTATGCAATCGGCGCCGTGTTGAGTCAAGGCCCCGTCGGTAAGGATTTACCCATCTCCTATTGCTCGCGAATTTTAAATAAAGCTGAAATGAATTATTCTACTATTGAAAGAGAATTATTGGCAATAGTCTTCGCTACAAATTATTTTAGGCCATATTTGTACGGCCGAGAATTTACCCTTATAACTGATCACAAACCACTAGTTTGGTTAAAGTCGGTAAAAGACCCGACGTCAAGATTAGTAAAGTGGAGTCTGAAATTGGCTGAGTATACGTTTAAAATTATTTATAAACCAGGAACTGCGAATGCTAACGCTGACGCCCTATCACGGAATCCGACAGAAATTAAAAAAGTACTTCCTATAAACACACACGATTCCGACGATAGTATTGTTCGTTTTGAAACCAAGGACACGATGACAAATAACGAGGACAGTGACCCCGACGTGACAACTGACGGCACAGATGACCTCGACAATGCGTCACGATCAGCAACACCAACACTAGAGAACGAAAATACAGACAGTGAAAGCTCTAGTGATTACGAACGACTATACTCTCCACACACACAACAAAAAACAAACAATAATTTAAATATGATAACACAAAATGTAGGAGTCTCACGAGACTCCCTACAATTAAGGCACGACAATATTGTAATATTTACTGATTTAAACGGCACACCTTGCGATACTGGTGCTAAACTACTAGAACAAACAAAACTTATTCCACATGTAAAAGATTTGACTTTAGCTCGTGCCAAAGTATCTAACATAGGGAAACATAAATTAATAATTATCCCTATAAAAGAAAACATCGCAAACAGCGCAAAATTGGAAACGATATACGAGGCAATTGGCTCCTTGCTCTCAGTAGTACGAGAGCTCGACTTAAAATCTATAAGCATCGCCAAGACACCAAGCTTAGATGGCATATTATGGCCTCGGATTCAAAAGAAATTATGTAATACGTTTGAATCAGAAAATTGCTGCATTACTATCTGTTTAAATCAAATTTTAGTTCCTAAGTTAGAACAGCGAGATGACATTCTTGCCGAATACCACTCCTCGCCTATTGGTGGGCACAAAGGCGTCACAAAAACATATAATAAAATTCGGCATAAGTATCATTGGCCAAATATGAAAAAGGACATTAGCGATTTTATTAAAAATTGTACAAGTTGCCAGGTAAAGAAATTAGTAAGAGTAAAGTCCAAAGAACCAATGATACTTACTGATACGCCAGGAGCGGCATTCGACAAAATATCTATGGACATAGTCGGGCCACTCCCTGAAACCAAATCAGGAAATAAATATATTCTTACAATACAGGACGCACTTACAAAATATTTTATTGCTATACCATTACAAACGACTACGTCAATAGATATTGCTGAAAGGTTAGTTCATAGTGTTTGCAATGTTTTCGGGGCACCTCGATCCATATTGACTGACCAAGGAACAAACTTTACTAGTTCACTTTTAAAGGCAATAGCCAAACAATATAATTTAAAACAAATAAGAACTACGGCGTTCCATCCTCAGTCAAATGGATCACTAGAGAGGTCTCATATTGTACTAATAGAATATTTAAAACATTATATAGACAAAAAGAGCGAGTGGGATAAGTGGTTAACACACGCCATGTTCGCCTATAACACCAGTACACACGAGGGAACTAGGTTTACCCCTCACGAACTAATATTCGCAAAACAAGCTAACATACCTTCCGCAGACATACATACAAATGCAGCTTTAGACAATACATATTTAGAATACTATTTAGATCTCGTTAATAAAATTAAGACATCTCAAACATAGCAAGACAAAACCTGGTGGGAGCTAAAATTAGATCAAAATTTTACTACGATCGAAATGCTCGAGGTCAAGACTTAAAGGTTGGTCATATATATATCTTTTAAAAGAACCAACGACAAAACTCGGCAGTCAATATTCCGGCCCCCACCAGATTCTAGAACTGCTCCCTAAAAACAATATTAAGATTAACTTTAAGAATAAATGTAGAATCGTACACAAGGACAAGGTCAAAATCGCCAAAAATAAATAAAATAAATATCTTTTAGTCTTACGTATAAAATGAAGACGATACTGGGCATCCTTGTCATTTACCACATCACCGTAATATCCGCATTACTTGGCTACGATTGCGGAGGCACAGCGGCGAACATCACAACGGTCTCACTACTGGAGACAGGAGAATGCGACCTCCCCAATACAACTGTCAACAAAGCAAAAACATACGTGCAACTGTTACAATTAGTAGACTACGATAGTACCATGGTGTTTCAGTGCAGAGTAGAAATCGACAGAACAATATACTATTGCGGGATGAGTTCGCACATCTCAGCCGTGCATAACGGTCGACGCGTGTACTTACTCGAAATCTCACGCGAAGTGTGCAGTTCAATCATTAAAACGGGAACTCTTTCATTAAATTCTTTCACTCAAATAAGTGGTCTTAAAGTCAACACAACGGACTTTCGAAGTATAACGCTGGCAGGTTCAATCGGCATCGACGGCAGGTGCCAAGGAACGCAATATTCCGACGCCGACGGAACGTGGGAAAGTGTCGTGGTTCAAGGGGTAGTGCGTACGAATATAAGAACGTATACGGGAATAGTTAAAATCAAAGATAATTCCATAGCATTAAGAGGACACATCCAGTGTTCCTTCTCGGAAGAGACTTGCTTCACCGATGAGAATGGAAATGCATTCTGGACAGTCATTCCAAGGTCATCGTGCCATTTCGAGATGTATTCTGCGCTATACGAGGGAGAAGCGGTTAAAATGACCACACTCGACAGTAATTCGCACATCTACGCAGTGACTGAGGGCGAAACGACATTCGCATTAATGGGAAAACAAGAAGAAAACGTATGCGGTTACAAACTCATAAAGACCGAGCATCCAAAATTATTTATCCTGGAAACTGGACGAGATAGGACATTCACATCAAGAACAAAATTATCAACCAACAATATGGATTTATTTACTTATGTCAATTCCAAATTTGTTTATGTAGAAAAACATCATCAAAACCAAATGGAAAATTTATATAATAATGTCCTACAACAACGATGCAAACTAGAAAAGGAAGTCATCAAAAACGCACTCGCACTTGCAGTACTACTCCCTGACGTTTTTGCGGTAACAATTATGAAGGGCCCAGGATACATGGCAATCATCGGTGGAGAAGTAGCGCACATCATTAAATGCACCCCTGTTCCAGTTAAAATTAGACACACAGATAGTTGTTTTCGGGAACTTCCGGTAACATACCAAAACGCAAGTATGTTCCTAAGACCTAAATCTAGAATTTTGGTAAGCAGAGGCACGCAGGAGCCCTGTAATTCTTTACTCCCACATGTATACTTTGTCGAAGGCGTCTGGTACCAACTACTGCCAAAACCAACTTATGTTAAAGAACCACATATCTTACAACCACAAACCGAAGCAAATTGGAAATACACCGATGCGGGCTCCCTCGCGACAAGCGGTATCTATTCGCAAGCGGACCTAGAAAATCTACGGGACCACGTCATGTTCCCAATGGAACAACCTTCAATAATAAATCATATCGCAAGAGGGGCCGCCGGAAAGGAAATAAACTCGGAAACATTAAATTTTGTGAATCTTGTGAGTGAAAGTGAAATGCAAAAACTAACCGAAAAGGTTACCACACGTATGTGGAATGGACTATTAAAGTTCGGAACCGTCAGTGCGGCAATATTAGGTATAGTCTTCATCTTCAAACTATTAAAATTAGTGATCGATTTGATTTTGCGTGGTTAAGCTTTGCATACGGTGTATGGGTGGAGTCTGCACCTTCTTGGCGCTATTTGGGGATCATTAGCAAACCTATTATTGCACCTGAAAAACAGAAATGAGCGCCAAAGTCCACCAGTAGACGTAAAAGGAATAGAATTAAGGGAAATCGTATCGGAACAACAGGAAGTTCAAATAACAAGCGATTCTTAACCTCAAAAATCGGGTAAGCGTGTACGTTTCGATTTAGAAAACGATCTCCCAAGTGATGTTGATTCTTTACGAAGCACAAGAAATTAGTTTCTTGGTTGCTTCTTCTTTAAGGGGGGAGGTGTCACGTCCTAGTGACGATTCAATATACCAAAACGTACTATCCAGTAGTTGTGATTTGTCCTTCCGTCATATATACGAAAATTTTGGAAATTTTATCACTTATATATTTTTACTTGTACAAATTACACATACACATAGTTACGATACGATTACTAAAATAATTTACCTTTGTATAACATATAACCGTATAATAATTTACATTATATTCACTGTAAATTCTATTTTGTATTGGGTGCTCTTATGAACGACCATCGATAAATATCATTTTTGACAGCATACGGTAATAGTAGAACATATGTCAATTGTCGTTCATAGAGAAACCTGCCTTACCGACAACTTAGGTCGGTAGACGGATCTTTCGATAAGTGGAAGTCGGTAATACCGACTTCGTGCTCCTACATTACCGAACCTTGTTATTAACATTTGGTTAATATAACAATTGCTATTTGCATTTATCTTTAATTAAATGGTTGCTACAGATAACATTGTTATATATTTTGTTGTTCTTTTAATTAAGAGTAAAATTTAACAGTTATTATTAATTAATGGAACAAATAGTTAATAACATTTATATAAAGTAATAATGTTAGCTGGAACATAAAATTCCCACAGTCGTAATAAAGCACACGTGCAATGAAAGGAGATCTCTTGGCTCGGGTATGAGGCGCACGTGCAGTTCCGGGAATTTCTGCCTGATAGTAACCTGATACTTTAGTCGCTACCGGGAATTAGCGCTTGATAGTAAATGATATTTTTTCGAGGCATATTCCATTCCCAGCTGACGACAGCAGTTTAGAGCTAGATTGTAACTAATATTTATTCACACGTGCAAACTTAAAAGATCAGCAGATTCCTTTCCCACGGGTTGGTAAAAGTCGGTAGTGGAGGAAGCACCTAGCGCGAGTGGGGATACCTCCCACTCGTCCGTACGGGACTCGAAGTGGGGAGCTTAGAGACTCCTCGCCGTCAGTCTACCGGCAACCTCTATACTCTTAACACTTAAATCTTAATTACCTCTTATTGGCTCCCCTAAGATCATCTAGCCCAGATCCCGAGTAAAGTCCGGCTCCACGGATTGACTCAAAATAGGGCACTCTTCTTAACCGAGTAAATTCTGAAAAAGATTGACCGGGAAAAGGAAGATTAAAATTTGTTCTTACTCCTCTTGACAACCCCATCTGGGACGTCACAGGAAGTAAAACTGGTATATAATTGTATATATAATTGTAAATAATATAAAAAATAATAAAAATTCATTTTAAACAAATTTCTTTACGTATTACTAATTCTTTCACGATGCAGTCATTTTGACTGCTTTCGGGCAATATAGGTATATACTAAGTTGCAGTTTTTCCAATGTTAATAAAAGAAATAAAAAGCAATAAAAAACCTAATTTCTCCTAAACTATATTTATTCATGTAATGTCCTAATCGGTTGTATAAATGACAAATAAAGAGCATAGTAATACTAGCATGGTTGATGATTTGCAATAATCAAAGAACTTCTTGAATCAATTGCTTCATAGATATGCTGCATGATGAAGAATGCTCATTTAAAATTTATAAAATGAAGTTAATTTTTATTATATATTTTTATTTCTTATATCTTATATTATGCTATCTTATATTATTTTACAAAACGTAACTGCATAGATCTATAAAGTTCTTCTTAACAAGAACCTGAAAATATGTACAAACAATTTTTTCCAAGTTCAATCCAGTAACTCCAATAATAAAAACAAGTGTAAGATATCTCATATTAACATTATAAATAAAAAAAAGAGTTCATTTTACCATAATGTCGATTGATTTACTATCTGAAACTTACATCTATCTTAATAGTACTACATTCAGTGAAACATCCGCAAGTTTAAAAATAATTTATTGCGGTTATTCAATCTAAAATGCACAAACAATATAATTTATAAGAAGTAACCGATCATTACTTTTAATGAGGTAAATATAACTACTTGTTAATTTACCTGATTGTTTACGAATTTCAACGTCTTCACAGAATACAATTCTGAAGCATTGATGATATGTATATTAATGCAAAACTGATTCCTTCTCTTTGTGTATGTTTTGATATTCCCTTGACAGGTACAGCCACGTTAGCTTGACTTGAAACTAGTTCGCGTTTCCGTATCAACGTCATATGTGCTATGTATATATCTACATTAACGCACGCGAGTTTGATATATCAAAATAAAATCAAAACGTTTACCTTCAAATTATTCATACGTCAAGAAAAAAATTTGAAATAAAATTTTACAACGATTTAAAAAAAATTTTAAGCTACAATTTATTTATTAACAATTCTCTCAATCTCGTGTAGTTGAAGCATTAATTATACGAATAGTACCTTAATAGTTAGACGATATTCTGTAAAATTATAACCTTTTCGAGGATATTGATATATATATATATTTAATCATGTTCTATATTAAAATTATTCTACGTGAAAAAAAAAGTCTACATCACTTTCTTGTATATTCATTGTTTTTTCCATTTATTCTAGCTCGCTAAATCGCTGTCGATAAAAAGAAATAAAATACAAAATTAAATAAGAAAATTCAATTATTTTCTTTCAACTTTAAAAAATACGTCTCTCGAAGAGGTTAAAACAAAAGATTTCAAAATCTTCTCATGATATAAATCATAATAGATATTTTTTGTGAAATATCACTTGATATTATATATAATTCTCAGGAGAAGAAACAAATTCTCTTTTTTTTCTCTCCTCAGTCGTTCGACGGAATATAATCGTGATATTATGCTTCTGATGTTCCAGAACATGTATATTCAGATTTATGCAAAAATAGAACAGGCTGTAGTAGGTGCACGGATAAAACTGGAATATTGAACGGAAAATTTTAACTATGCGATCACGAGCGAACAAAAAAAGTTTGCTCGATCGCTCGATCAAAGGATATAAATTGTTTCGTTCATTTTATAAGCGTAACGCTTACAAGGAGACCTTACACTGGAATACCCACGGATTTTAACGAGCTTTGGTATATTAGTAGTATAATTTTAGAGTGTTATCGTGGTAAAGGGTTTTTTCAAAATGCCCTGCAAATTTTGAGAAAAAAGATTGTAAAGTTTTGATTTGTGTTGTATATATGTTTATATTATCTTAAATTTATCAGTCTATCAAGTGGCGCGCTAGCGTCAGTAGTAAGCGTTCTTGTTTCTCGTGCCGCTAGTTAGTGTTCGATCCTTCATGAAGGAAGTTTATTTTAATAATTTTTTTCTATATGTTTTCAAATATTTTTTCATATTTCTTAATTTTTAAATATATACAGGGAAGAGAAAATTATTTATTACAAAAAAATTAGAAATAATAAATTTTTCAACATATTGCGCAAATAATAAAGGAAAATTGACTACTTGAATTACAGTTAACATTTTATTTTTTAATAGGTATATAAAAATAGATAAATCTTCAATATACTAACAGATAACAATCGTATATATTCTAATCATTAACAATTTCATATATAATATTTTTATATCAGTGAGTTTTAACATTTATTGTACATTTATTATTATTTATTAAACGCAGATTCCAGAGTGATAGTTATCATAAGAGTATTCAATAGTCCATCATGAATTGTCATCAAAAATTTTTCATAAAATGATTCAATACGCATGGTACGCTTCGAAATTATTAAAACCAAATGAAAGAGAAATATTTTTAATCGTTAATAAGGTTTGTTTTCCAAAAAATCTTTTAAAAAATCGATTTTTATGTAATAAGTAATCTTTTATTAATTTGCGCGAGATGTGAAAAAATTTATTGTTTCTAATTTTTTTGTAATAAATAATTTTCTCTTTCCTGTAAAACTTTAAAACGTTTTTTCTCAAAATTGGATCGGCATTTTGAAAAAACCCTTTACTACGATAACACCCTAAAAGTATACTACTAATATACCAAAGCTCGTTAAAATTTGTGGGTATCCCAATGTAAGGTCCCCTGGCTAGTCCATGGATATTGCGTAAATTTAATCATTACCCTAAGCCAACGTCAAAACGTTACCATAAGCACAATTAGAATTTCCTGCGTAGTAACGAATGTCGAACCATGAATCAGTATTTTCTACCGAGTGATGGAACTAAAGGGTAAAAGAATGAAAAATGAAAAAAGGAAGAAACAATAAAAATTTGGCTTAAATTTTGATAATAATAGTAGAAAGTTGTGAACCATGATAAATTTTACACCTCTATTATTTCACGATCCTTGACTAATAGAATTTTTCATTATTTTCATTCCACAAATATCTAAAATAAACTAACCGAAAATCGAAATGCTAGTAACGGAAGGTCGGGAAAATTTTTTAAGGTCATAATAAACGTATCTGATTTCATCCTTTTATTATCAAAATATTTACTTCTATAAGTAATATATTAACCATAATATTCTAAAATAGATATAATCAATTAGAAAATAATTTTAATACGAATAATTAAATGTTTATAATAACGTAGATATGTATATTGTTAATTAATTATGTTTTAATTTATAAATAAGGTAAATAAATCGATAAAGATAAAAGTCAAAGGACAATTCATTTTATCGTTAAATTATCATAGGCAATTTCGTTAAACGATATTTGGAAACGACGACTGTATGATAAAAGGTTCATATATTAAGATTTTAAGTCAATATCACTTTCACGACAAATATATTCTTTTTATTTTCTTGAATAGAAAAGAGAAGAATATTCACAGGTTACACGTACAGCATTTCGTCATATTATTTTGCGGAAGAACGTTTCTACGTAATTGGAGGTGAATATAGAGTAGTTGATACTTCTTTACGAATACTTCCAAACAAGAAAGGAAGTTGAACTATTTTAAACATTCATACCTCACAAGAGACATTTGCTAAAACCTTAACGATCTCGTAAATATATAAATATTCACTTATTTATTATACATTTTTACCCTATTGTTAGCTCGAGAAAAGATCTTAAGAGTTGATTTCGAAGAATAATTATCCGAAAACAAGATCTGTTCTTCTTTTCCGTTTTTTTAATCGATAGATACATATAGACTTCTCATCAAACAATGAAAGTAATGAAATCATTCGAATTATCTCAGACGAATAGAATGATGAAAATTAGAATTTGCAAAATAAATATGTCAATGAGCATTATAAACAATTGATTAACATACAGAAAGAACATATCCAGAAAATTGAATATTTTCGTTATTTATCAAATCCTGAGCAATGTAATTTTGTTTTATCCTTTCTGTTACAAACAATAGATAAAATCATTTATCATCGTACACACTTCTTGTATTTCACCAAATTCAAATATTATAGATAAAAAACTAGGCTCATCTATAACCAATTAAGAAATCAATTCGTCTCTTTTCTTACAACTCTATTGCAGGAAGCCGAATATCTTCACGCAGTTAGTTATCTTTGCGAACTTATTAGAAGCAATTGATTACTGTTAAATATTATTAGCTTCTTGTTACAAGCAATAGATTTTAATCGAACGATTGTAGTGTAACATCCCTATTATTGGAATCATGCTTCGATGATAAAGTTAAATTAGTGTCCGAAGTCAAATTAACTACGTGACTTATTCGAATAGTGAAACGAGTATCTATGTTACACATATATAAATCGTAGGAAAATGTATTAAATAAATTTACAGATTATTTTTTGATAAATCCTTATTTAAACCATTTGTACATTCTATAGATGAAAACATGTTTTTAAAAATTAACTGTTTCATCAAGATTCAAGTAGTAAACAAACTGTAAGATGATTCAACGAATTTGTCACATTAGTGATCGTATCAGAATATCAACTTTAACACTGAACCAATTTGACTCATTAAAAATTTGGTTACTATATATAAAACTTAAATATTATTTTTTAAAAAGATATATGTCAGTTTTTAATTACGTAATGAAATATATGTAAATAATAATTCATCCTCTCTACTCAATCGCCTTCATTCAAACAATATTTATAAGTCATTAAAAAATAATGAGCAAACTATCCGTAAATCTAGTGTTAAATTCTACAACTAAAAGGGGATCCCTTTTTGATCCGTTAGATTTATTTCAAACTTTGCACACTTGTAGTAGGTCCATGAAAATATTATTCGTTGTACTTTTTAAAAAAAAACTAGATATTGAGTCGTTTTCGGAAAAATGGGAGTAGAAATTTCGCAAAAATGATCTCGTGTGTCTGATACGTCGGATCGATTCTTTGACAGAGAAAATATTTTTTTTCTGATCTTTTATTATTTTTGGTTTTTATTACTGTAAAGTATATTATACGACAACAAGAAATATGATAAGGCTATAAAAATCTTGGGACCAAACAAGCACAAGAGTAGCCGAATTCATTATTGATATCGATAAACAATCATTAAAAAAAAATCTATTGCAGCGAAAGAATTCTCTAAATTATGAAAAGAAGAAATCAAGAGAAATGTTGATTTCTCAATATAATAAAAAAATAATTACGTTGGCAAAACGAGGAAACTTCACATGCTTTTTAATAAAAATGCACCTTTTTATTAAATTCCTTACAAAATTAATATAACTTCTTCTAGAAAAATTAAAAAAAATAAAATTAATTGAACATACTTTATAATATAATATATATATATATATGTATGTATTTATGTATATATTAAAAAAAAAAAAAAATTAAAAAGAGACCAGAAAAAATTTCTTTCCTATCGAGGAATCGATCTAACGCATCAGAGGCACGAGGATCATTTTTGCGAAATTTCTATTCGTTTTTTCGAAAACGCTTGAATATCTATTTTTTGTAAATACAATAAATATTCTCATGGACTACTACAAATGTGAAAAGTTGAAAAAAAAATCGGAAAGAAGTTACTTTTACGGTCCTCCTATAAGGGTATAACAAAGAAATAGAGAGAACCCCCTTCCCCTTTTAAACTAAATGCTTACAGAAGTACCTTATTTTATCAAGCCTTTGCCATGTTTATTTCAAAGAAAACTAGCCCTCCGCTATATATTAATATAAGTTCACAAGAACTACCGAAGCGAAAGAATTCCAAAAATTATCGAAAAACAGGCTATAATTTAACAGAATCTAGGAATAAATCAGGGTAGTAAACAAAGCCGTGAGAAGAACAAAATTCGTAACAGAAACCAATCTCTACACTGATCTATGTTGTAACAAAAAATAACAGAATACATCGTTAATAGTAAACGAACTCCTGTCTTTTACTCTGTCCTTACAACATGGAAGCTTGAAAGAGTAAAATTTTATTATAAAGCAGTTTGAGAAGGCGCGTTCATGTGTCCGTGCACAGTACGGAAATTGCAGATCCTTACATTACTATACGAATATGTATATATATATACAGCATTTCTAAGGACAAACAATTCACAAAAGCTACAACACTTTTAGTAATAAAAGCGCATTCCACCAAATATCTCAAACCTTATATCAGTCTGATATTTCTCGTAATGTAATAAGGCTCCTAACCAATCGGATTTATGAGTATTAATTACTGTATCCAATAATAATTACGAGTCATCTTCAGTAAATTCTAACGTCATGTAGTTAAAAAGAATCGCTAAGAATCAAAGTCAGCTAGTCAGTAAAATGTAATCAACCTATAAGAACAAATACCCTATAAATCCAGTTTTTGATTAGTTATTAAATCCATATCTTGTATTTAGTGATACCGATAGTATTATTAAGTTTGTATTTTGAGCGATGACATAATTACAATAAATCAATTTCTTTAAGGAAATTAACTTATATCAGTAACTATGTGTAAATAATTTGAATTTTTTGGAATCTTTATTCAATGACTTTCACTTATCATTGAAATTAAGTTTATATAATAATCTATCAGCATCTAATAAAAAGGTAAGCAACTTAAAGCTCTGATTTTAAATCTCTGATCTTCGTATATTTAAATTCTATTTCTTCCTATTTTGCCATCACATTACCTTCATTTACATCTAATTTAGCTATGTCATCTTTTTCATTACTCAGCATCCAACTCACGTTCAATAAGATTATTCTTTGGTAATGGCTGAATGATTTAACCAAGAAAATACCACCTTTGTAAATATTATAAAACAGGACATAACAGTTATATAATATTGGTTTAATATAACTTAAATAATAATCCCCAAATTGACACGATGCGGCAAAATATCAAATATTATGTTCCACCGACGTTAAATTATACTTTTGATTCGTGGTAAAGCACATAGTCGGCCTACATTAAATGTTCCGACAACTCGTTTAGCAGCAACGTACTTACGAAGCTACTGTAATGAAAGGGTTAACCTCTTAGTTACGGTACATCACTACAGTGGATTTCCTCGATGTCATCTTTTTGAACGTACGCGCCACTACAGTACCTACCTGTTTATCCCCTGTTTAAAACCTTACATATTATGTTCAATAATTCGCAAAAATATTCGAACATTACAGTATAACCAACTTTAAAGCCTCATATTTAAGTTTTTATAAAATAATTATCTTTGTCATTTTTTTAACAATATGTCATATTTTAATATTAACCCTTTCGCTACTACAGACCACTATAGTGGCCTTTCATAAGATGCCACTGAGGTACTGCGGGCCACTATAGTGGCTTTCCATAAGATGCCACTGTAATTGCAATGTATTAATGTCAATGCCTATGTAAATTAATAATAAAATCACAAACGAAAAAATACCACATTTTCGGTTAACAAAAGTATTCGGACAGATCTTTTTTACCTTTTATTTAACACATTCGCAGCATATAATTTTTTTAAATTTCTAATACCGAGTACCAGCAAAAATAATAAAATTCTGACTCTGGTTACCGCAAAAAAAATCTATCGTTAAAACAAGGATAAAAATTATAAAATTTCTTTGAAATTTCAATGTTGCATTATGTGTTGTTTAAGTTCGCCCTAGATTTTTTAATTCGACGTAAAATCGAGAAGAATACCGGAAAATACATACCGAAACTGTGTCTCGTCGGGTTTAATCCTTGTCCAAATATATTTGCAAATAGATATCGCATAAGTTAAATATATATATATCACTTTGTTTGTGTGTGTGTAAAGATTTACAGAATCTGCTGCTATGATTAGAAATTATTTATCGTTAATTGTTGGGCTGCAAGTATAGTATACGTGGCCTAGAAATGACATCTCATAAACAGCATGGCAGGGAACGTATTAAGCGTTACCCAACGAACTTATCTTTCTACACACGCATAAACGAGAGCCGTCAGTCAGCTCATCATTCTCATACATACTTAAGTGAGAGCTGCAAGATCACTATGTTATGTTCATACACGCGCATCAGCCAATAAAAGCTCGTCGTCCATCTGCGTACAAGCGCGCAAATAACTCGCCTGACCAGTGAAAGAAACTAATATATGTCGTTCAAGCGCGAAACAACAATCGCCTAAACACGAACAATTCGCCAACAAGCGAATTTATACGTAGGTGTGCGAGCTACTTATTATTCGCCACCCTTGTTTGGTCGAATTAATCTAACGTTATACCAATATATAGAAAAACTGAGGGTCCTTACGCTGTTAAAGTTTTTCCCCAACAAACCAATAAACGATCATATATTTTCATTCAATCACGACTTTTTATTTCAATTTTAATTTTAATTCCTCGTTACATCAGCAATCCAAAATACCGAGAGGATTCCACGTTTGAGGAATCGGGAAGAGTACATACAATACTATTCAAAAACATTCTCATCTTCCCTTAGAAGAACATGGTCGAGTAATCGAACTCCTTACTTAAATTCAAACTCCGCTGTGATTTCAAGCAGGTAATAAAATGAAGCGTATCGACAGCTCATTCATTTGCACGCTACTAATCTGTAATATAGTTGGAATTTACATCTTTTGATTAAATTCTCAAAATAAACGAAAATATTTGAGTCAACAATGTTATTTAAATTTATAGCATTGTAAAAAATATTAAAAATACCTAACTTCAGTGGTAAAAACGTATTATTTTCTATTTCATTGCTGATTGAACCAATGACAACAATGGGAGATCTTGCACGCAAGGTTTTCTTTCATAATTTTATTAAACACACACAACGGAACGGTCAGAATAAATTCAAATCAAGAGCAAAGCTAAACTTTAGAAAATGATGTAATTGGTTCTCACACGTTAAAGAGTCTTGGCAGATTAATATTTATATTACAGCTAACATTTATAATAGGGTAATGAACTAACGCAAAAACTAGTATTTTCCTATATAACTAAGTAGTCCAGTTCTAAGTAATAAAAGATAATAAAAACTTAAAATCATTTTCACTGATTAATTATTTAATTTAAACTATTCATAATTCATCAAAAGTCTACTACGAACGATTAACTAATGCGGTCTATTTAAAATTCTTCTAGAAGCCCTATTCTGGGAAACTGTAATCGCAGTCATTCTCGAAACAGTTTAAACGATTTCACAATTATAATTTTACTTTACACACACACACAAACCTAATATATAATTTGTAAAGATAGTTATATTTAACTTATTGACCTAAGTTTTAGTTAAATTGTAAAAACGGCGTCTTTTATTTTTTTTGAGAATGGAATTAATATTTTTGTTATACAGCTAATAATATTGTAATTATTACTATTGTTGGAATATATTATATTTGTTTTAATTCGTATATCCCGTTTTGTATTTCGCGACACATTATAATCACGAGTTTCGACAACCTCTTTTACATACTATTTCTTTTTACTATTCCTGTAGTGCTCAATTCCCATATTTACGCATCTCATTTTGAAGTATTGTATATTCGCTTAAACTTTATTAAGTAACCAAAAGTAGATTATTATAAATCTATAAGTTAACGATTTTAGTAACGTTTACAGTAAGTAAAACGTTGTATAGGCAGCATGACCAGAACAAACTGTTTCAACAATTATAGTCCTTAAGAGCAAATAAAGTTTATTTGAGATGATCCGAGACATTACAAGGTATAGCAGAATTCAACAATTTCTTGTACTTTATATCAATAAATATTCTTCCCAATATTTTATTCACAGATTATTATATGAAATACATTAAAAAGTAATGCGTAAAATTTTAAGGCAAAAACTTTATTACACTTTACTTTTGGTCTAAAGGAAACATTAACTGTGATAATGTGATTTCAAAAACAGAATAAGGAACATGGAAAGAGTAAAATATCGATTAAACAAATATTGACCAATAGAATAATTGCAATTTTAAATAATAACAATTAATAATAAGCTCTGTCAGTTTGTAGCGGATAAAGTAAACTAAACATGCTACCGGATACGACACTTCTGAAGATGCAGTGCTTGTAAACACACATCTGCGCATATACAATAACAGTACATTATTTTCGGTCTCCGTTAGTCTCCTTTAACGTTGCTTGGAACTTTCGCATTATTTCATACGAAAATAGCGGAAATAGCGGAAATAGTAAACGTCTCATTCCAATGGGGGTTGAGGGAGGGAAGAGAAGAGGAAAGGTGAAAATATTCTTTCTCCCTTAGTTACACTAAATTTATAGTATTTAAGTATACAATGCCATAGATTGGCCCTTACTACAGAAAGTAATTCATGCATAAGAGAAAAAGAAGAAAAAAGTTACCAGCATAATGCTGGTATATAAATTATAATTTTATGACAGTGATAATTATTTAATAATTTTTATAACGGATTATTTATTCTCACGAGTCCAGCTCGCTACCTCTTTTTCTACTTAAACAATTCTTAAGCTTATAGGAGTAGAATCATTGACACAATTTCAGTGAAAATGAATAGAACCTTTGTCTAAATAACTATTATAAATCCTGATACAGCTCTGTCATCGTTACACTATTGATAATCATTTTGTATGGAAAAGTCAACGATAGTTTGTTTTAAAATATTAGTTAACCATTTAAATAAAAATAAGTAAAATAAATGTTTAAATCTTTTTGTCATAAAATACTAAAACGAATATTTTACATTTTTTCTAATTATGGTATACATTTAAGTTTTAAATATTTATTGAAACTCGTACCATTCATCTAGGATAGAGATATTTTCAAGAAATGTTACATATTTCATTTTAATTCTCCCATCACTTGTTAGTAAAAATTTCAATTTTTTATTATTGTCATCTTATTAAAAATATATAATCAAGGATTCAAATTACTGACTCAATACTTCTTGTAATATTAATTTTACTAATATACTTTGCGATTTTTAACAAAACAAAAATTAGTTGGGAAAGCTGTCTATTGTAAATATTTTTCTTTAAAAAATCTATTAAATTCTAAGAAAATACATTAATTTAACCAAGAGTTGTTGCGAAGCTCGACGTGTCGGCTGTAGACGAATGAAAAAGTTGTGCTTGTTATCTTTGCATGACCGAACTATATTCTTTAAATGGAACACCTGATTCAGGTCATATTTTAAAATAAAAGAAAACGGTGCAATAATTATGAGGACTTATGCAAAGAGAGTAAGTGATTACTAGTGAACACGATTCTGGTTAATTCTTAAATCTGATACAAGTTTCTCGGTTATGCTGACCGATCTACTTAACTGAAAAAATAAAGAAGAAACGTCTTTCTCTCAAAAAAATCTTTCTCTCATAACATTCTGATATAACGATAAAGCGTGCGTAGTATTTTTGTATGTTTATGTTTGCGCAGACAAAATGAGAAAACTTTTGGTTCCATTTCATTTCGAAGAAACTTTCTTCTCAAGTATTGTGATAAAAACATGAGTTTTTCTATTTCCCTTTGAAAAATTGTTCTATTTTCGTAAAAAAAAAAAACTTTCTTTTTTATTTTGAATGTAATCATCTCTCTTCGATTAAAACATACAAACAATATATTTTCAGGAATAGTTTTAAATTTACTGAACGCTATAAATAATTTTAAATTAAAAACGAAACTTCACAAGTTCACAACCGATGATTTTAAACAACTCAAAGTCATTGAAATAAAAAAATTTCTACGCTAGCACACGTAGCACGGGGTTGGTTTTATTCATCTGAGTTTTTCAGCAAGTGTAACACACGTTTGGTAGACCTTTTTTACTGGTCTATACAAATACTACAATATATATATATATATGTGGGAAGGGAAATTAGACAAAGGGGCTACGAAACAAAATACGATATGGTTGGTAGGACCGTTGGGAGGTAGCGACGTGCAGCGGTACGTTGCTATGCAAGTAAACAGTTAGTCATCGTATAGCCTTTAAGAAGCAAACAGCTATTATTGTATTTACATGGAAACATTTTATTCATCTTTATATTGGAATCCTACATATGGGGGCTCGTCCGGGATTAAAAGAGAATAGATTTCATGTGTGCAATAAAAAGTCGTATAAAGTCGTATAAAGTCGTATAAAGTCGTGTGAAGTTGCATAAAGTTGTATCAAGTCGAAAGTTGCGTTACAATTACCAGCAGTGTGAATCCGATTCTAAGTTGATTAAGAGTGTTGCGCGAGGAAAGTTGACCACGCGTGAATACTAAAGTAAAGTTGTGAAGTAATCGGTAGTGTTGGTGTAACGATGATATAGGAGGACGATAAAGAAACATTAAGATTAAGAAAAGTAGCTGTTTGAACGATGGCTCAATTGAAGGTAACACTCGAAACAAGTGCGGATGAGCAGGAAGTTGGACGTGAGGAATTGAACGAAAAGGCCGTTCAAAACACGTCACTAAGAAGACGAGTTGAAGAACGAAAGCGTCAAGGTAAAGCAGTCGAGGAAGAAGCCGTCACTTACACCTTGAGCAGATTGACTCCATGAAATTAAGGGAGTTAAAAGAAGCGGCGAAGAAGTTAAGGTTATCCACAGTCGGAAATAAGCAGGCGTTAAGAAATCGCTTGAAAGATGCGATGAAAGATGAAGAAAGCGAAGACGAAGAAAGTGAAGAAGAAGAAGAAGAAGAAGGAGACGAAGGCAAACGAGAAGAAGAATCACAGAGTGGTGGACAACGCGGGGAAGGAGGAGCGGTTAGCGTTGCTACGCAACAACTCGCTTCGTTTTCCATAAAGGATGTGGAAGAAAGCCTATCATATTTCAACGGAGAGGATAAGCTACTGATAGATCATTGGATCCACGATTTTGAAGATACCAGCGTATTGTTGGGATGGAACGATTTGCAGAAGTTTATCTACGGGAAACGTATGTTAAAAGGAGCGGCAAGACAATTTATATCGTTCGAAAGAGAAATTAAATCATGGGACAGCTTAAAGCGTAGTTTGATTAGGGAATTTCAGGTAAAGGTAAATTCAGCCACGATTCATAAGCAGTTGTCCAAGCGTAGACAACAACCAGGCGAAAGTAGTCGTTTGTACATTTATAGTATGCAAGAAATCGCGAATCAAGGTAACATCGAAGAAGACGCCCTTATACAGTACATAGCGGATGGTTTGTTAGGCGAACGTCGCGATAAGGCAGTATTGTACGGATCCCGAACGCTCACAGAATTTAAAAATAATATTCAAATATTTGATAAACTTAAAGAAAGTAACGTACAAGGAACGCGATTTAGAAAAGATAATCAAGGAAACGTAGCGTCGACACGTATCAGTAGATCTCCGGCGATAAAGAAAGGCCATTGTTACGGGTGCGGTTCGGAAGCACATAGTTATCGTTTCTGTCCAGACAAAGAAAAAGGTCTCAAATGTTTTAAATGTAATAATTTCGGTCACATAGCGAGTCATTGTAATAAATCACAGCAGCCGTCGGAAAATAAAGCAAGTATCAATTGTGTTCAATCTACTACGGATAGAGTTGCGATCAGGATTAATGGTTTGTTAGCATATGCGTTATTAGATACGGGCAGCGAAGTAAGCATTATAAATTCAGAGCTATATAATAAATTAGGAAGACCAAGATTATATGAAACCACTCGACGATTGGCAGGGTTTGGTAATGCGATAACGAAGCCAATAGGGAGATGTGAGGTGAATATCGATATCGAAGACGGTAGATATAAAACGGATGTATTTGTAGTAAGTCAGTCAGATATGAGATACGAAGTTCTTTTAGGAAGAGAGTTGCTGAAAGAGTTAGACGTTCGTATAAATAAAGGGCGAGTAGAAATAAGACGACCAGACAAAAGACTCAGCGAGGAGATAAGCGAGGGATCGGTAAAATCGAGCGACTATGGTTATGTGAGCGACGGACGGATACAGACGATATGAATGCAAATAAAGAAGTAGAAGATATAAAGGCGATAATGGAAATAAAATATGTAGATACGGATGAAATAGACGTAAAAGAACCGTACAAGGTGCGCATAAAAGAATTAATACAAAATTATAAGCCAAATACTAAACCAGACGCGCGAACAGAGACAAAAATAAAGTTGACGGATAATATTCCAGTTTGTTCTAAGCCGAGGAGATTAGCTCCGAAAGAGAAAAAAATAGTTACGCAACAATTAGACGAATGGTTGGACGAGGGAATAATTCAACCCAGTACAAGTGAATATAGTAGTCCGGTAGTAGTGGTACCTAAGAAGGACGGAACTTACAGAGTTTGTATTGATTACCGTAAATTAAATGCAAAGGTGATAAGAGATCGATTTCCAATGCCATTGATCGAAGACTGTCTCGATGCGTTGACACAGGGAGTGGTATTTTCGACAATTGATCTTAAGAACGGGTTTTTTCATGTCAAGATTGAGGAAGATAGCCGTAAATTCACTTCGTTTGTTACTCAGACGGGCAATTTGAGTTTCTTAGAACACCTTTTGGGTTATGTAGCAGTCCCGCCAGTTTTTTAAGATTTATTGATGAGGTTTTTGGCGATTTGGTAAGGAAGAAAATAGTGTTAACATACATGGACGATCTTATTATCCCAGGTATCGATTACGAAGATGCGTGTAGAAAGTTGGAAATAACGTTAACGGTAGCAGCTCAGAACGGGTTAATTATAAATTGGAAGAAGTGCAAGTTCCTGCGGGAGGAAATTGAGTTCTTAGGACATGTGGTGTGGAATGGGAGTATTCGGCCATCACCCACGAAAATAAAAGCGGTACAGCGGTTTCCGGAACCGAAGAATAGAAAACAAATTCAAAGTTTCTTAGGTCTGACAGGATATTTTCGTAAATTTATTAAGGATTACGCTAAGATAGCAAGACCATTATAGATTTGTTAAAGGCAGGTAAGGCATTTGTCTTTGATACCGTTGAAAGAGAGTCGTATTCGCGATTAAAGTATTTTTTGTCTCAAGAGCCGGTGCTCCGTATTTATGACCCCGGAGCAATGACGGAATTGCATACTGATGCAAGTATAGACGGGTTTGGCGCCGTATTATTGCAAAAATACGACAACGAAAATAATTACCATCCGGTTCATTACATGAGTTATAAAACGTCGGAAGCAGAGAGGAAGTACCATTCGTATGAATTAGAAGTCCTAGCGATAATTAAAGCAGTTCAGAAGTTTAGAGTCTATTTGTTAGGAATAAGATTTAAGTTAGTTACGGATTGCCAGGCATTCCAAAAGACGCTTAAGAAAAGGGAGTTAGCACCGAAGGTAGCAAGGTGGGCGTTGTCATTGGAAGAATTTGACTTTGAAGTTGAACACCGTCCAGGAGAAAGAATGAAGCATGTAGATGCACTTAGTCGTTATCCGGTAATGTGTATCGAAGATACATTATTACAAAATATAAGAAAGAAACAGGAAGAAGAGGAAAGATTACGTGTCATACGTCTTGTAGTAGAAAAAGAGCCATACGAAGATTATATTTAGAAAATAATATTTTGATGAAGCGTGTAAACGATAAGAACGTGATAGTGTTGCCTACGAGCATGCAGTCTAATATCATAAGAAAGATTCACGAAAATGGTCATTTCTCTGTACGAAAGGTAGCCGAAAAAATAAAAGAAGAATTTTATATACCGGGTCTGAAAGAAAAAATCGAAAAGATCATCAGCTGTTGTGTACCGTGTATATTAGCGGAGCGTAAGCAGGGGAAAAAGGAAGGTCAGTTACAGCCGATACCGAAGGGGGATAGACCGCTCGAGACTTATCATGTCGACTATCTAGGGCCGATGAGCGACGAGTAAAGCTTATAAGCATATCTTGGTAGTGGTAGATGGGTTTTCTAAGTTTGTGTGGCTATACCCAACTAAGACGACAACCGCACGGGAAACGTTAGAAAAACTTGGGATACAGCAGAGAACATTCGGTAATCCGACACGTATTATTACAGATAAGGGAACCGCATTCACGGCAACAGAGTTTAAAGAGTATTGTATGACGGAAAGGGTCGAGCACGTTCTAACTACCACCGGTATACCGAGAGGAAACGGTCAGGTTGAAAGAATTAATCGAATTATTATCTCGGTACTGACTAAGATGTCGATGGACGCGCCTGACAAGTGGTATAAGCACGTAGATAAGGTCCACAGAGCGATTAATAGCATTATCAGCGTAGTGTAGATGCGTCACCTTTCGAGGTGATGTTTGGCGTAAAAATGAAGCAGCGCGAAGATTTAGCTATTTTAGAATTAATAGAGAAAGAGGCGATATTGCAATATTCTGACAAGCGCTTAAGACAGAGAAGCAACGAAGAAAGTCTGTTAAAAATTCAAGAAGAGAATAGGCGTAATTATAACCGTAAATGTAAGAAAGCGAGTGTTTACAACGAAGGCGATTTAGTAGCGATAAAGCGCACGCAGTTTGGTGCGGGGTTAAAGATACAAAAGAAATTCTTAGGTCCGTATAAGATATCTAGATGTAAGAGAAATAACCGATATGAAGTGATTCGTGTTGGTGGGGATGAAGGACCAAAGATCACCGCAACGGCGGCGGATTACATGAAACCGTTCGAAGAGTTCCCTTCGGGGGCCGAAGGAGATGCAGATATGGCCGAGTGTGGGAAGGGAAATTAGACAAAGGGGCTACGAAACAAAATACGATATGGTTGGTAGGACCGTTGGGTTGTAGCGACGTGCAGCGGTACGTTGCTATGCAAGTAAACAGTTAGTCATCGTATAGCCTTTAAGAAGCAAACAGCTATTATTGTATTTACATGGAAACATTTTATTCATCTTTATATTGGAATCCTACATATATATATATATATATATAATACACGTGTATCTGCTCTCGTGCACAAGTGTCTTACGACTGTGGAAATATTTACGAGTATTTCATTTTTGTGAACTGTAAGGACATGCGAGTTTCATTCAATGAAGATACGTAGTCTTACCCTTCTTCTGCACGACTAATATAAATTAGAAGCATGTTCTTGTTTCATTGAACTTTCTCTGTACGCATCACTTCCCCGTACAATAACTTCCGTCCGATGAACATTATTTACAAATACTATCTCGAAAGTTAACATATGCGGAAGAAATCTATTGTAAATATATATTTTAATACAACTGTTGTGCGGACATATACTTAGAACTATAACAGTGAATTCTCGACATTCAATTGGTGAATGATTAATCACTAAATGACACGATGACCAGTTTCTTTCCTCGCTACAATTGCATCATGATACTTTCAAATTTATGTAATTACCTACCTAACGACTCTGATTGATTGAATAAATTAGAGATAATATTTTTGTTGATCTTTTATACGTGTACACCTTTCAAAGCTACCGATTATTCATAATAATAATTATTCATTTATAATAAATATAAAATAATTGCAAATATATATATATGTATATGTATATAAGAAGGTATCAACGTTACTTAGGTTTATTTGCGAGGAAGAAAAAACGAGTGGAAAAGTAAAAGGATAAATCACATACCAAAGACGACCGTATATGCTATGTCTTTACAGTATAAGTACCTACGTTTTAACTCCTGCGACCCCTTGCGTCGCGTTTACTTCAAAGTAAATAATTAAGTAAGTGTCAATATGTTCGTGATTCACATTTTCAAAAAGAAGCAATTTAAGATTCTTATGTCACAAGTCTACCAAGTGGAGAAGTGATTAAAATTATAAAAGGTCGAATAACACGTACTCGTTTTTTTTTTTTTACTAAATGATTAGGATTTAATCTAAAATTATTATCATTATTACTATTTACAAATTATTTTACAATTATTAAATAATTATTTATTTAATTTTAATTATTTATACTTAAACAACCTAAATGATTACCGTTATAATTTCGTATTATTATTTCTATTTCAAATTGCCGCTTTATTTCCCTTCCATTTTGGTAAAAATAGAACACTGGCGCCTTTTTATTTTTATATCCCATTTGTATACATGGTGTTTGTACTCCTTATATTTCTACCAAGGAGGTAGGATCAATCATCCAACCAGCCCAACTATATCGAACGAGACAGAACCGAGGTCAATGCCGCAAGGTAAGATTAACTCGTAATCTGATGAAATAAGACCCATAAATACTGCCCTCTTACTGCCCTACTTCACTCTTTTTTTGAGTATTCACACATAGGTTCTCAACTGAGAATTTTCTTGAGATTAAATCGGATATCATCTACAGTAAGACAAATGGACATGGACAAGATTTCTGAAAAATCCTCATGTCTCTTATATCAAGTAAGAAAGAAATTAGATTAACGGAATTTGGAAAATTTTTTCTAGAGGATAATCAATAAGGGGATATAGTATATTATATTTTTTATAATTATCGTATATTTTATATAGTTATTGTATTTTTGCATTTAATTATAATAATTATTATTTCAATATAAGTTATTCTATTAATGTATCAACTATAAGAAAAAGAAAATTATTAAAATATGAAATATTTTACTTTATTCAATAAAAAAAAAAAATATCTTAAATAACCTCCGAATTCCATTTTATTAATGTTAACCCCTTGCACTATTCGGAACTTCAGGAAATGCTAGGCCAAACGCGGCTGCCTCGATCAACGCGGTAAAAGGCGAGCGGCGGAGCGCGCGTGCCGAAATTTGAAACATATTCTCACAACCGAGCGCAAGATGTCGAGTACGAGTCGGATTTGTGATATTCATGAAATGTCAAGTACGAGTCAACCTCGTGATATTCATGTTTGATCTGGAACTGAACAACGAGCCCGACTCGTGACATCCATGTATGGCCTAAAATTTTCATAACGAGTCAGACTCGTCAAAATAGTGCAAGGGGTTTACTATTGGGTATCAGGTTTTAGAGCTCTTACCGACGTCGAAAACGGCGCATAAGAGATCTTTACATTACCTTTGTTACCTTTCTGGCCAGTTTTATCGGATATCATATGAAAAAACTTTTATCTCTTAGAGTTCTAAGATAACTTTGTACTGAGCGGGTTATAATGTATACTTTTTAAAATCTAATTATCAGAGGTTTTCAACTTTAAGGATAGTTACTTAGTTCCAAGATAAATATACATCCGATATTGTTTTTATACAAACTTTTTTTACACGATTTTAATTTAACACGCATATTGACAGTTTACTTTGAAAGTGGTGTAAGTCCATTTAAAAAAAAAATAAGATCACGTAATTTATATTTAATTTAGCATAAACTTTTTGTTTATAACTAGTTGGTGTTTAATTTCTTTAAAAATGCCAATGCTTTGTCCAATTTAGAATTGGCCTGTAAAAAAAGTTACGTTGAAAAAAATTTATATATGTAAATTACATATTGAGATAAATTAGTAAAAACACTGCCAGACTTGACATAATTAACTTATATTTCTTAATTGACAGATATGTAAACCTTTAATTTTCTTAAGAAACAGAAAATGGACTTGCATCATCTTCAAAATAAACGGTCCATATATAAATGATCCGACAGGAATGTTAATAATAGTAACATAAGATTTTTATTGTCTTCATAATCAAATATCAATATTAACACTATAAAAATATATGTAAAATAAAAAATCTCCGTAATTAAGTTAATCGTAATTAAGTGTAAACATTTTCTATTTGATTAAATCAAAAAATTATTCACAGAAAATTAATTTAGACAAAAATTGTTTCGTTATATTTGCAAACTAGAAAATAATTATGACGTAGTTTTATCGAGTTAGGATAGAAAACGGAGTATCGATTCGTGTCTGTTAATACTAAGATACACTTAGAGAATTAAAACGTTTAACGGTTAATCATGTTATGTACTTAAGTGCAAGTTTAATCGCGTAAAGAAAAAATTAGCTCGGCAAATGTACCTGAAATAACTTTTTATTTTTTTTTTTTTCAAAGTTTGCATGAGGCTGTTATCTGAGAAGAAGTTAAACTTCTCGTACAAATTAAACTTCCATTTTTTATAATATTAAAAAAAATAAATCATCTGTTTTTTACTTTTTTTTTATTAAGATTTATTATAACATATCTTATATATATAGATATATAAGGTATAAAATATATATTGCAATATGTAGAAAATATGCTGTTTCAATTATGTTTTTTTATGTTGCATAAGCTTTTTCTTTTATAAGTGGTATAAGTTTAATTGAAGAGTATAATAGTTTCAGTCAGGCATACAAAACTTCTTTTCATATTGTTAATAACAAAGTAGACATAATAAATCATTACGAATTCAGCAAAAAAAGTTTCACTTTAAAATCTCAATGCAACAAATTTTTAATTTTTAATTTTTTCCCCCGAAGTAATATATAAGTTATAGAACCTTATTTTTCATTACTCGTTTTTTATTATCGAATAATAAAATTAAACATGCTTGTATTTTATAAACATTATTCAAATTAATAAGAACATTTAGCAATATTTTTAATTCAATTCAAACTAAAACTCTGAAATATCTCAAAATCGGAATAATGGTCTTATACTATTTAAAAAAAAAAAAAAAACAATTCATACCCAAAACTTTTTATGTTCATTTATCTTACATTTTTAAAGATATTTTTTATTTGCAGATGTGTACCGATTGAGAATCCTCTCTGTTAACCAGGTTATGATAGTTCTGACGATATATATATATATATAGAGAGGAGAAAAAAGTTGCTGCGGAGACGACAAAATTAAAAATGAGAGGAAACTTTAGCTCGTTCTCGATCAAAGTGATGAAGACCCGAGCTCGTATTCGATCAAATTTGAGAACATTTTATCGAGAAAGGTGAACCGAATTTCAAGGTGAAAAAATTATAGAGAGAGATAAAAAGAAAGCATTTTAATCGCGAATTTAGAATTAATTTCAAGATCGTCCATTGGAAAGAATTTCATTCAATATTGTTATCTGTTTGCATTTTTATTTTATTATTTATATACCACTTAAAAATGCATTTTTACGCAAACTTTTTATTTATACTATAATCTTATTTATAATATAATATAACTTTTTTTATACTTAATTTTGTTTTGTTACAGCTTCCAACAAATAATTACGAAATTCTCTAATAATTAGTGTAATTTAAAGATAGAAGTAAAGTTGAGTTTGTTGAAATAAATAAAACATATGTATTTATTATCAGAGATTATGTTAAATTTAAGGAAAAAAGTTTTTTTATAAAGTTGTATTTGTGCAAATATACCCAATCAAGAAATTAACGAGGATAAGGCAACAGAAAACAATGATCTTGGTTTAAAAAACGTCGGATAAACGCAAACTTGTTCATCATGTTCTATTGTATATGTATGTGGGAAGGGAAATTAGACAAAGGGGCTATGAATTAAGATATGAATATTCGAGAACGATCATTGCAAACATATCCGTATTTTAAGGAAAAACAAAGTTGTTTTTCAGTTAGGAAGGGATAGAAAAAATTTAAGAAGAAACGTTAACATAGGAATATTGGGGAACGATCGTTGCTAAATATATACGCCTTTAGAGTAAGAAAAAAGTTGTTGTTCAGTATGAATGTTCGAGAACGATCGTTACTAAATATTCGAATAAGTGAAAAGACATAAGAAATATCGCCCTTTATTGTGATGGTGTGAGGGAAATGAGATAGTATGAGTGAGTACGTTGCTATGTAAGTTAGTCATCGTATAGCCTTTAAGCAGCAAACAGCTATTATTGTATTTACATGGAAACATTCTATTCATCTTTGTATTGAATCCTACATGTATGTACAAATATAAACATTTTTCTACTTAGATTTGTGGTATAGTAGTGAAAAATACTTTATCGTTCATCAACTGACTAACTAGCTTGCCAAAATTGCTTTAATAATAATATTTCTTTAATTATAAAAATAAAATAAAATTGTTATTTAATTTTAGGGAACCATCCGCCTTTTTGTATCATTTATACGTTTTATTATATAACATAGTATTTTTTAGTAATCTTATAACGGTTTTATCTGAAGTTTTCTTGTAATATAAGTTAAAATTTTTCATATGATCATGGCGTGTTGCTATCATACATAGCTAACTACTTATATTAATGCTCGTACTTGACATACATCTATTTATTTTTTAGGGGGTGAGAGTACCTAATTTTTTTCGATTTTTTAAAAATATTTGAGGTGAAAGTACCATATTTCAGGAATATTGTGTGATAATTTCAAGTCGATCCGAGAAAAATTGACGGAGATAAAGCATTTTTAGTATGCTTTATATTATAAAAAAAGGATTAATCGAGCTGATTAATCGGGTTAGACACAGACAAGAGCAACAATGTATTCTAGACACCTCTGATGACAGTTCCATAATGTACAGACACGGAATTGACGACTCTATGCACGTAAAAAAAAATACCTCTTTATTTATGAAGAATTGTTAATTTTCTCAATGTCCAACTTTATATTGATTTTTCCACAACTTGCTTTTTAAAAGTCGGTGGACACTATCACTTAAAATCTATGGAACTGATCGATTTAATTTTTGGCACACTTCTTCTTCACATATTTAGCGAGGTAGCGCTGTCAAGTTTTTTTTATTTTAAGTATTTTTTATAGGAGCTGAAATGTTGGTTTTTTGGTCGAAAATCGGGTTTTTGACTTTAGAATGCTACCAAAAATCCAAAAATGAAAAAAACATTTTTTTCTCGACTGGGATACCGAGATAAATTTATAAACTAACAGAATTGGGTTTTTTTTGTTTTCAATGATCCAGTCTTCAGTTCTGAAGTTCACCGCAAAACGTGTTTTTTCCGCGTTGCCTGATAAAAGTTGCTGCCACTGGCTCAAATCTTTATATTTTCTCACGAAGATTTCACAGAGTATTCTTGAAATGTGACTTGATAGTACCCCATTAGAATAAAATCATTTATATTAACCATTTCATCAATAAAAACTCAGAGAAATATGCCATTTTTCGACCGAATTACCCTACCCCCCCCCCTTATGCGATGAAAAGGACTTTGTCTCAGATACTGTCTCAGACTTGTCAGCAGATACTGCAAAATGGCATTAGAAGTGAGCAGGATAATGCCAAATTACATATAGAGAAGAGAGCTGGGTATCTTAACGATAGAATTTATAATAAGATAAGAGTGTTAAGATATATCAAGGAGATGTTAAAATGGAGAAAATAAGGCGGCCAAAAATATGCGTCATGGAGGAAATAAGAGCGATAACGAACGGTAAGCCCTCAAAATGGGGAGAGGATTTAGTTAAAGTGTTGAAGGAAATGGGTATTGAGGATATGATAGAGATGATAAGAGAAAGAAAAGAAGATGGGAGAATAGGGGAAAAGATAAAAGAGGGATTAGAAGAATTGAAAAAGAGAAGCTAAAGGGAAGAAGAGGAAAAAATAAGAAAGTCAACATATAATAGTATGTACAAATATTTAATAGAAAATGACGAAAGGTCATGGAAGATTGGTCAGTAGAAGGAGTGAGGGGAGGGATTAAGGTAATTTGGGCAAGATTAAGATGTGGCAACATAGGAAAGGCGGGGAAAAAAGGAGAAAAGGACTACTGGAAATGTAGGTTATGCAAAGAATCAGAAGAGAGGATGAAGCATTTAATAACTTGCGAGAAAGGAAGAGAATTGGTTTCCGAGAAGAGAAGGAAAGAGGTAGGAATGGGCAGATGGAATAGAGGAAGGCGCTATAAGAGGGGAATTAATAAACATGTTAGGCGGTAAGATTCAGATTGAGATTTGTGAATTTTTCAGCGATGCTAAGGAGCTGTTCAAAAGAAGGAGGACAGAGGAAAACAGGAGGAAAGACGAAGGCGAATACGAGTGTGATATAGTTAATTAGTTGCAGTTAGGAATAGTTTGATTTATAGATTATTGATAAATATTGATAGAGGAGGGGTGAGTAGAGCGTAAACCAAAAATGTGAAAAAAATATAAGTAAAGTAATAATAAGACATTGTAAGAAGCTTTGTAATAAAACTTGTGCAATAAAATCCTCTGTTAACTAACTAACTATAATTAATAATAATTATATAATACTTAATAATAATCTAATAATCTGTCGTCTGATAGCAAACACGACTGGACCGAGACCGGGGAAACGACGACTGCTAATGACGACGGCCTACTCGATTCTGTTATACGGCGCGGAGATTTGCCACGACCAAAAAGTACTGCCACGCAACGATGACAGTACAGAGACAGGATGCGCTGAGGATCGCCTGCTCCTACCGGACTGTTTCGGCAAAGGCTGTCCTGGTGGTGGCGGGCATAATCCCCGTTGACCTTCTGGGGTTCGAGCGCAAGAGGATACACGAGAGAAGCGCGGAAACGAGACTGCTGGACGCGGCAGCAACGGAAAGACGAAGAACGATACAGGCATGGCAACAACGATAGACAGAAGGAACGACAGACAACCGTACGAGACGGCTGATAAAGGACCTGGAACCGTGGCTTGGTAGGGAGTTCACGGACGTAAACTTCTACTTCACCCAACTTCTGACAGGGCACGGTTACTTTAGACGGTACCTTTACAGCATGAACAAAGTACAGACACAGGACTGCAAATCTGCGGACACGAACGAGACGACGCGGAACACACGTTATTTGAATGTGACCATTGGACAGCACATAGACGAAAACTGGAAACGACCGTTGGTACCATCACTCCAGACAACATTGTCGAGGTGATGCTCCATACAATAGAGTGGTGTCAACTAGTAGCCACCTACGCAGAGACGATACTGAGAAGAAAAAACGTAGACGGCTGCCTCAAATGAAAGAATAGACAGACTGACGCAAAAGACAACGAACAGACGGAACGAATGGACGCACACAGACGGATTCCCCAACACAGAAGTAATATCATCATTGTACCTGGTTGGGGGAAGAGCTAAAAGAGATGGCAGTTTAGTGGGTAACATATAATATATTTATATAGTATAAGTTAATAAATTATAAATGATAACCCAATATTATATTATTTCAATTAAAATTTATATATATATATTAGACTGTGCCAAATAAATCGACTATTTTTTTTTTTTCGGTCCCATATCAAAATTTCGTTGAGAGTGACGAAAAAAAATTGTGTCAAAATTTGAGCCCTCTATCTTCATTTTTCAGTTAGCGCTCGCTAAAATAAGAATTTTCGCCAAAAAAAGTTTTTTTTACTTATTTTTTGGTTATAGACAATTCAATATACCAAATATAAAAAAACCCTTGGTATGGTTTTGTAGGAAATTAAATTCTCTACAAAGATGATTTTTTATCGAACTTAAAAAGTCAACAGCTTTTTTTTATAGCTGATTAAATTACATTTCGTTCTATAATTTTCATTTTTAATTATTGATGAACACTTATTAAACTACTTCCTAACGAAAAGAACATACTAATGCAATTTTTCTAAGAATATTTATGATCTAAAAAAATAGTTTTTATGCCGTAATGAATGTAAATACTGTTGAGTAATTTATATTCTTTACTTTTAAAATAATGAATTACATGTCAATTCTATTTTTTTTTGTTTTTCACCTTATTGATTCACACACAAAATTCGGTGAAATTTTTCTGTTTACAGTGAGAATTGAACAAACCAATGATTGTATAAAAAATCATTAGTATTTTAATAGAAATAGAAAATTACTAAAAACGAAATATCTTAAAAAATTTTAATAAATTAAAAAAATGATATGCTAATCTAAAAAAAGAAGCTGCATCAACTAAATTTCTTAGACATCTCTGGTACTTGGCCGAAGATCTTGTGGCATTATCATTCTTCGATGAAAGAATTCCATCGGCCATCAAGATAAAAATGGTTCAAGCAATAAAAAATCGACAGAGTACAACAGAAAATACGAGAAAGTTATGTTTGAAACAAGAAGATTTAAAATCATTCGGCTCAAAAGATATAAGTGATTTTGTTACTCAAAAGTCGATGGTTTTATTCGAGAAGTTCGGTTTATCTACAAGTTTTCTTGATTTACCTGTAGATCAATGGGAATTCGATGACGAGTACAAGGCTTCTTTAAAAATTGTTCGATCGATAAAAGTTGTAAATGATATTGCCGAAAGAGCTGTAGCGTTAATTGATAAATATAATGATAGTCTCACTTGTGATGAAGAACAAAAACAGTTTTTATTACAAGTCGTTGCTGAGCATCGCTAAAAATATCCCAATTGTAACAAACGAAATTTATGTGAGTAATATGTTTACTCGAATCTCATAACTGATTTTAAAATAATTCAAGTAAAGATCTTATTAGTTTCATTTATATATAACAAGATTAAAAGTGTGTCTATCATAATTATATTAATGTTTATTTAAAAAATGTAAGCTCTTTAAAACTAGTAAAACATATGAATAAAGACAATAATAAAGATTAGCATATCATTTTTTTAATTTATTAAAATTTTTTAAGATATTTCGTTTTTAGTAATTTTCTATTTTTATTAAAATACTAATGATTTTTTATACAATCATTGGTTTGTTCAATTCTCACTGTAAACAGAAAAATTTCACCGAATTTTGAATCAATAAGGTGAAAAACAAAAAAAAATAGAATTGACATGTAATTCATTATTTTAAAAGTAAAGAATATAAATTACTCAACAGTATTTACATTATTACGGCATAAAAACTATTTTTTTAGATCATAAATATTCCTAGAAAAATTGCATTAGTATGTTCTTTTCGTTAGGAAGTAGTTTAATAAGTGTTCATCAATAATTAAAAATGAAAATTATAGAACGAAATGTAATTTAATCAGCTATAAAAAAAAAGCTGTTGACTTTTTAAGTTCGATAAAAAATCATCTTTGTAGAGAATTTAATTTCCTACAAAACCATACCAAGGGTTTTTTTATATTTGGTATATTGAATTGTCTATAACCAAAAAATAAGTGAAAAAAAACTTTTTTTGGCGAAAATTCTTATTTTAGCGAGCGCTAACTGAAAAATGAAGATAGAGGGCTTAAATTTTGACACAATTTTTTTTTCGTCACTCTCAACGAAATTTTGATATGGGACCGAAAAAAAAAAATAGTCGATTTATTTGGCACAGTCTAATATATATATGTACTTATATATGTACGTATGTATGTATATATAAATTAATATAAATAAATTAATATAAACATTTAATTTTTGTTTAAAAATTATTATAAAATAAAAATTATATATAAATTTAATTTAAATATTTAAAATTAATAAGAAATATTAAAGTTTTTTTAGTTTACATTTTAATAATTAAAAAATTTAGTGCTAGCATTAACGGTTTAAACTATTAATTAAAATTAATTATTAATATTGTTAATTATTAAATTATTATAATTTATTAAATTAAATATTTAATTAAATGGTGACATATTAAAATTATTTATTTTATTAATTTCAATATTTTTTATTAAGTTATTTATATAATAAAGTAGAATTAGATACTTTATTATAAAAAATAATTAAAATTTAAATATTTAAATAAATATTAAATATTAAATCATTAAATTTATAAGATTTGGCGGTATCTTATAAAATTAGAGAAATCTGAAGTTAATTGATGATCTACGATAAGAAAAACTTATAATTATTTTTTATGTATTACTGTTTTAAATATTTTATTAAGTAAAATTTTATATTTAAAATTTTAATTAAATTTTAGTCAAAATATAGTTTGTATAAGAAATATATGAATTACCTATTTTTATTAATATATGATAATTTAATTAAATTGAATTAGAAATTAGATATCATAGTAAATTTAAATAATTATTTGCTTTGAATATAATATATAAGATGTGTACAAATTGCCGGTCACTTTCAATAAATGAAATAAGTCGAAACATAGTTTAAATATTGGAAAGTGTTTATAGATAAAATCTTCGTTTAAATAAAAAATTTATTTACAATAAATACAAAATATATAAAAATTTATTATTAAAATTTTAATTTATTTAAATTGAATTTTAAATTAAGTTTATTTTTTTATATAAATAATTTTTTTTTATTATTAATTTATGTATAATCAAAGTTATTTTAAAATTTTTAGTTTAATTAAAAATAAAATAAATAATTTTTTAAATTATAAAGATAGTAATGAAATTGAAATTTTATTGTAAAATTTAAAAGTAATTTTAATTTAATTTACTTTTTGTATCATGGTGATAAATAAAATTGATTAATAAAATCATTTAAATTTTAATTTACCTCGAATTTAAAAAATATAATTAAAATTTTAAGTAATTGTTAAATTATTATTATTATTTTAAATTGAAAGTGAAATGTTAAACGATTTTCAATATAAAAATTTTTCAGAACTAAATAAAACTCAGATTTAAGATTAAAATTTTAATTAGTATTAATTTTTTTAAATAAATTATTTAAAAGTAAATATATTTGGGATAAATTGATATATTGGTTATAAATTTAATTTATTTTTTAGTATTTAATAGTAATTATAAAATTCTATTTCTTTTAAAAAAATGTTTTAATTTATAATAAGATAACAAAAAATTTTTGAATTTAGAAATGTAATTTTATTTTATAATTTATAGAAATTAAATAATTATTTTTAATAGTAATAATGATTATATTAGTAAATAGATACAGTTTGATTTATTTTATAATTTGATAAAATTAATTTAATGATTAGGGCAAATTTATATAATTTAAATAATATATATTTACATGTTTATCAAAAACATGTCTTGTTGAATTTGAATAATAATTTTATTCCGCCCATTGAATAAAATTTAAAAGGCTGCAGTATATTGACTCTACAAAGGTAGCAAAATCAATAGTTTTTTATTTGGAAACTTGAATGAAATAATTAATAAAATTATTATTAATTATATTACTGTCTCAAATTAATTGAATTTGAATTTAAATGAGAAAAGTTAAACTGCTTCTATGAAATTATTACACGATAAGACCTTACAAATTTGAAAATATTAATTTATAAATTAATTTTTATAATTTTTAAATATATAATTTAGGATTTTTTTATTGGGAGGATAATTAAATTTGTAAACTTTAATTTATTATTAACATGAATAAATGAAATTTAATGATAATTTTTATAATTAAAAGAATTAATTACCGCTGGGATAACAGCGTAATAATTTTGGAAATTTTATATTAATAAAATTAATTATGACCTTGATGTTGAATTAAAATAAAAATCAAGTGGAGAAGCTTAGAATTTTAGTATGTTCAACTATTAACACTTTACATGATTTGAGTACAGATCAGTGTAAGCCAGATCGGATTTTATCTATAGGTAAATTTTTTATTGTACGAAAGGACTTAAAATAAGAGATAGTTTTTAAAACATATTAAATTTCATTAATAGTGTTATTTAAATATTTTGTTTAAATAATAATTTTAAATAATATTATATTATCATTATTAAGTTATTTATTTACATTAATTGGAATTTTGATTGGAGTATCATTTTTAGAATTATTGGAACGAAAAATTTTAGGTTATGTACAAGATCGAAAAGGACCCAATAAAGTTTTTTTTTCTTTTTTTTTTTTCTTTTTTTCTTTTATATAGGTATTTATCAGCCTTTTAGTGATGAAATTAAATTATTTGTTAAAGAAAATATTAAATTATTAAAAATTAATTTATTTTTTTAATTAATTAGACCAAAAATTGGATTTATTATAGTTATAATTTTAATTCTTGGTTTACTAATGCATGTTAATATTTATATTATAAATTTATTTATATTATGTATAATAATGTTTTAAAGATTGGGTGTTTATATTATTTTGATGGGAAGATCATCTAATTCAAATTATTCAATAATAGGAGGTATACGTTTAATTTCTCAATCTTTTTCTTATTTGTTATGTTGAAAGATATTTTAATTATGTTGAAAGATATTTTAATTAGGTTGAATCTTTTCATTGTTAGATTTTATAAAATTTCAAAAATTTTTAAGTTTTCGATTTTAATACATTTTATAATAAAAATTATATTATTTATTAGAACAGTAGCTGAATTAAATCGTATACCTTTTGATTTTATTGAAGGGGAATCGGAGTTGGCTTCAGGTTTTAATGTTAAAAATATAAGAATTAGATTTACATTTATTTTTTTAGCTAAATATATAATGATTTTTGTTACAGGAGTATTTTTTGTTATTATATTTTTTGATAATTTAATATTTTTTATTAGAAATGTTTATTATGTTATGGTTTTTAGAATTTCAATAATTTTAATTCAGGGCTTATTGCCACGTTTACAATATAATAATTTAATATATTTTTGTTCAAATTATATTTTATCTTTTTCTAGAAAAATTTTATTATTTATGTAAATTTTAAATGTTATATATTTAGGTAATTTAATTATTAATAATTTTTATAATATCATTTAATTTAAAATTATTTTGACAGATCGGTGCGTTAACTTAGAATTTAATTATATATTTATCAAAATTATAAATAATAAAAAAAAAAATTTTTTTAAATTAACTTCTATTATTATTATTTAAAAATTTTATTAATATTAGAAATGTAATTAAGGTTGTTATGCGTATAAAATTTAATGTAAAAAGAATTAAAGTTAGAGTTAACAGAAAATTAAATATTTCTATAGTATATTTTTAAAATATATACTTTATGGCTTATTAACAAATTTTAAATTATCTTTTTTTATAAAATTATAAATCAAAATTTATTAATTATTAACTGATAAAAATAAAAAAAATGAAAAATTGCGTAAAATTGTGCCAATTCCAATATAAGGAGTTGTAATTTCTTGTCTACCTAATCAAGTTATAATAAATATAAGAATGCAGACACTAATATTAAAATAATTTTATTAAATATGTTTAAATTTATTTCAAAAATGTAGGATTTGATAAAAAGGTAGTATTTAATATTAGAATTAAAATTGATATTAATAAAGCAATTAGTCCACCTAATTAATTAGGAATAGCTCGTAAAATTGTATAAGCAAATAAAAAAATTCAGGTTTATATGAATAGGAGTAATTATAGGATTAGCTTTAATAAAATATCTGGGTCTCCTAGTATATAAAGATTTGAAGTGTTAAAATAATAATTGAAAATTATTAATAATAAATGTGATTGAATCTTTAATTAAAAATTTATGAAATACAATTTAATTTAAATTACTATTTATTGATTAAATTTTTATTAATTGATCCTAATTTATGAAGATATATTAGATGTATAATAACTAAAAATAAAATTACGAAGGGTATGTGCCGTCCCCGCAGTTAAACGAGTAAACCCGACACAAAAAAAAAAATTCGTTCCTTATCCCGGTCAATTTCCTTTAATTTTAGAAACTTTACGCGGTTTAGAACTACGTTGCTCTATTTTTGGTCAGTCCGTTAAGCCGGTACTCTACCAGGGATCTGGGCTAGAAGAGCCAATAACTTGCAAGTTTGAGATGGATGAGGTGCACTTACCCTTTAAATTTATGAATGTGACCTCTGGAAAAATTTCGTCTTGGTATGAATTGTGCTAAATGCCGATGATCCACGGACCCTATTGCCTTTGAATCGATTACGTCGATTGGATGGTCGCAGGATTTCGGTGTAATAAGGTTTTTTAGTTATTAAATAAATGTCACTTGATTAACAGGTAAAACTAAAGTATATTCTTCAAAGTTTAAAAGTAAATAAAAATTGCACAAGTGGTTACACAATTTCGATCACTTGTGGTAACTGTCACACGGAATATTACAAATGTAACACGAATTATAAACGTAGCGTGTTAAAGTGCGTTTACTGTACGCAAATTGTAATAATCGGTTATAAATGCGCGACGTGTACGAACTCTTATATAAAATTTGTATAATTAAGCAAAATTGTAAGTTCGATAATTATTAACTATGTCGTGTTAATAATTTATAATAAATGATGAAAAAGTCTGTCTTCCAAGTTAATTAAGTTGTAATAATAAAGAAGACTATCTTGAAAAAGACTTGTCTTAAACAAGAAGCTGTTGTATTGGAAGAGAGACTCTCAAGCACAAAATGTATAAGTATAAAATATTTAAGCAGAGGTAATTAAGATTTATGTGTTAAAAGCATAGAGGTTGCCGGTAGACTACTAGCGTGGAGTCTCTTGGCTCCCCACGTCGAGTCCCGTACGGCCGAGTGGGATTCAATTCAAAATCACAACAATTCAATTTCAAATCACAACACACGATATTTGGGAAAACAAAATATATTCTTAAATAACAGTTGATATCCAAATTATACACCAAGTTTACACAATTTATGTTCACAATGTTAGAAGAAAACAACGCGTCGTATAGCAAACGTTAACTGAACGCAGTATTATAAAGATGCAAGAAAGTACTCTTATATAATATTTGTATAATTAAGCAAAATTGTGAGTTAGATAAATTATTAACTATTAGTTAATAATTTATAATAACTGATGAAAAAGTCTGTCTTCCAAGTTAATTTATTAACGTATAAAGAAGACTATCTTGAAAAAGACTTGTCTTAAACAAGAAGTTGTTGTATTGGAAGAGAGACTTTCAACCACAAAATGTATAAGTATAAAATATTTAAGAAGAGGTAATTAGAATTTATATGTTAAGAGTATAGAGTTTGCCGGTAGACTGCCGGAGAGGAGTCTCTAAGCTCCCCACGTCGAGTCCCGTACGGCCGAGTGGGAGGTACCCCCACTCGCGCTAGGTGCTTCCTCCACTACCAACTTCTTTTCTGCGAAACGCCAACCTTGGAGAAGAATGTGCTGACGATTAATATTCTCGGAAGCGAGGAAATATTAATTACTATCAAGGGCGAATTCTCCGAAGAGATAAAGGTGTCATGTTACGTTGACAAGATATATGTTACAATCAAGCGCGAATTCTCCGAAGAGATAAAGGTGTCAAGTTACTATCAGGCAGAAATTCTCGGAACTGCACGTGCGCCTTATACTTGAGCTAAAATATTTCCTTTCATTGCACGTGTGCCTTTATTACGACTGTGGGAATTTTATGTGCAAGCTAACATTATTACTTTATATAAATGTTATTAATTATTTGTTTTATTAATTATTAATAATTGTCAAAGTTTATTCTCAATTAAAGGAAAAATAAAATATATAATAACGTTATTTACAGCAATCATTTAATTAAAGATATACGCTAATAGTAATTGTTATATTAACCAAATGATAAATAATAAGTGTCGGTAATGTAGGAGCACGAAGTAGGTATTACCGACTTCCACTTATCAAAAGACCCGTTTACCGACTTCAGTTGTCGGTAAGGCAGGTTTCTCTATAAACGACAATTGATATATGTTTTACTATTACCGTATGTTGTCAAAAATGATAATTATCGATGGTCGTTCATAAGAGTGCTTAATACAAATAGAATTTACAGTGAATATAATGTAAGGTGAATTATTTTACGGTTATTTGTTATACAAAGGTAAATTATTTTAGTAAATCGTATCGTAGCTATGCGCAAATACAAATAAAAATATATAAGTGACAAAATTTTAAAAATTTTCGTATATATGACAGGAGGACAAATCACAATTATTGGATAGTACGTTTTGGTATATCAAATCGTCACTAGGACGTAGCAAATATTTATAATGTTATTGAATGCTTCATTAACAGATTGTGTATAATGCATAGATAAAAATACTCCTGTAATTACTTGAATAATTAAACATAAGCCTAGTAATGATCCAATGTTTCATCATATATTAATATTAATAGGAGTTGGTAATTGGATAAAAGATTTATAAATTAATTTAAAAATTATATTGTTTAAAATAAATGAGTTATTCTTTAATGTTTTTTTTTTTCAAAAAAATTATTTAACTGATTTTCAAAGGGTTTCTTTTATGAATTTATTAGACGATAAGACCTAACGAATTTAAAATATTAATTTATAAATTAATTTTTATAATTTTTAAATATAATTTAGGATTTTTTTATTGGAAGGATAATTAAATTTTTAAACTTTAATTTATTATTAACATGAATAAATGAAATTTAATGATAATTTTTATAATTAAAAGAATTAATTACCTCATGGATAACAGCGTAATAATTTTGGAAATTTTATATTCTTCTTCTTCTTCTTCATTCTTTAGTTTAGGCAAGTTGCCTGTTTCGTAACGACGTTTTTCTGCCTATTGCACTGTTAAATTGCCGCACCATCTTTTTTGTGGGAGCCCCGTACTTCTCCGGCCAATCAGTGACTTATCCCGTGCAATTCTGACGATTCTTCTGTTGTCCATTCTGCTAATATGTTCGTTCCATTCTTTTTTTTTTTACTTATTCCGAGGCAAAGTGTCGTTTCTATGAGTCGCAATGTTTTTTTTTATGTTGGGTAGGGGGCTAACCTGATCCAACAACCTTCCTCCTTTTCCCGGGCTTAGGACCGGCAACATGATCGCTGATCTCGATCCGCCCAGCATCATGCAGGCGGAGTTGAAATTTTATATTAATAAAATTAATTATGACCTTGATGTTGAATTAAAATAAAAATCAAGTGGAGAAGCTTAAAATTTTACTCTGTTCGACTAATAAAATTTTACATGATTTGAGTTCAGATCGGTGTAAGCTAGATCAGTGTAAGCAAGATCGGATTTTATCTATAATTAAATTTTATTGTATTGTACGAAAGAACTTAAAATAAGAAATATTTTTTAAAAAATATTGAATTTAATTAGTAATGTTATTTAAATATTTATTTAAATAATAATTTTAAATAATATATATTATTATTATTATTAAGTTATTTAATTACATTAATTGGAATTTTAATTGGAGTAGCATTTTTAGAATTATTTGAACGAAAAATTTTAGATTATGTACAAGATCCAAAAGGACCAAATAAAGATTTTTTTCTTTTTTATTTTTCTTTTGTTTTTTATATAGGTATTTATTATCCTCCTAGTGATGCAATTAAATTATTTATTAAAGAAAATATTAAAATAATAAAAAATTATTTCGTTTTTTTATTTAATTAGTCCTATGATTTTATTTAATATATTATAATTTTAATTCTTGGATTAACAATAAATGTTAATATTTATACTATAAATTCATTTATATTTTATAAAATAATGTGTTTAAGGTTGGGTGTTATATTATTTTGATGAGACAATGATCTGATTCAAATTATTCAATATTAGGAGGTATACGTTGAATTTCTCCATCTTTGTTTTATGAAGTTTCAAAATTTTTAATTTTTTTATTATATTTAATTATGTTAAAAGTTTTCAATTGTTAGATTATACAACATTTCAAAAATTTTTAGGTTTTTGATTGGTAAATATTATAACAGTAATTATTTTATTGAATTTTCGGCATTAGTTCGAACCTGACAGTCGTGACAGAGAGACTAGAGAATTTAAAGTTTTTGATCCCTAAAAACATGAAACGTGATCCTGAATTAAGTTCAAGTGAAGATGAGTTCGATTTCACGATGCTTAACGAGGAAATTCCGGCTGTACACAGAGAGCTTCAAGAAACAGAGAATAACAGCAGTAGTGACGATAGTGACGAAGTGAGAGGGTTCAGAAGGCGAAAGATCCGAGTAATAGACAGTGAATGTGACAGTGATACTAATACTTCAGAAAACTCACAGTCAGACAGTTCCGATTGGATTACTTGCACTGAATCTGAAGTAACACCGTCAAGAATACCATTGCAGAAATTTCAGAAATAGAAAAATAGAATTTCAGAAATTATCATCTTAAAAATGTAAAGATACATTTAATATTAAAATATAAAAGATTTATGTGTTACTTTATGTGTGTAATCATTTTAAGTTAGAGGTAAGAAATTCACCAAATACGCTACGAAACGCTTCGAGTTGCTGGTGCGCGGCGCGAAAAAGGTCCCGAGTGCAAAGGGTTAAAAGTGTTCCTTTGACTCGTTGAAGAAACACTGGTAGCGCTGCGTTATCTAAATCTCTAAATTTCTAATTTTTCACTTTTTGATATCCCTAAGCAGAGAAAGGATTTTAAGTGCGTAAATTTTACCGTTATATCTGTTTCAACATATAATACGAATTATACGATCAAAATCTAGGATTCTTAAATTACATATACCCTATGCAATATTCAACTTCGCCTAATACAATTAATGAACTGATTGAATATGTTCGGTATGCTTATTATAAATTAAACGGAGAGATGCTTGATGATATTTACGTAATATTACAAACGTGTACGAAATTAAAATAAATCAGTTGAATTAAGCAAATTATATAAGGGCTGATTATAGTTTTAAAATTTATTTAAATATATTCGTGGTGAACAATCTGACAACCTAACACGTCCAATCAATCAGGTTTTATTTCTTCTCTTTTCTCGTCATTTTCTGAGCTACGATTTTTCCTGCACACTTTTTCCTTTTCCTTGTTCTAATTTATATCAATTATTAATTCTAATATACTAATTATAACTCACAATTAGTTTTAGATCACATCTCATATAGTCACAGTGTAGCTACTGGTACAAACGATGTAGCACCTAACATTGTTATGTAAGATATGTATATCAAATAGCGAGTAGGGTAACAAATGCTCACAATCACAGTTAGTAGTTAACTATCCATAACTTTTGAGATTGTGCTTAAAGCATTAACATTCCAACTATCCGAACTAAGTTAATCGAATTTACTGGTTCAAGTAAAGCTAATTTCTATTATTTGTATATTTTTTTTTAATATAAATATGTTTAATTGTAGGTATATTTTTAACAATTTGTTAAATCTGAATTGACATTGAATAGATACTTAAAAAAGTATTTAAAAAAGTTTGTATTTATATTATTTATTTATTTTAATTTAAATTAAATTTATATACCAGTAAAAAATATTAGTTTAAATGAAGTGAGTTTCTATTATTAATTTTTTTTTTTACAGTATAAATATTTATAATATTAATTATTCATTTTTATAACAATATTTTTTACTCGACATTAAATAGAAGTTAAAAAATATGTAAATAAACATTTATTTACATTTTCTTTTTAACCCTTTGAACTCGGGACCTTTTTCGCGCGGCGCACCAGCAACTCGAAGCGTTTCGTAGCGTATTTGGTGAATTTCTTACCTCTAACTTAAAATGATTACACACATAAAGTAACACATAAAACTTTTATATTTTAATATTAAATGTATTTTTACATTTTGAAGATGATAATATCTGAAACGTTACTCTTTGTAACGCTTTCTTCGCTTCTCTGTTGTTTAGTGGTTTTATATAAAATATATGAATTGATCAAACAAATCTCCAAATCCCAAAAAAACAGTTTACGCCACCATTTCAGAGATTTTCTTAGGAAACAATACGTTGAAGTATACTGATCGGCACGATCGACACCGCCCATATGTTTGATGTAATCTATTATTACGTTAGGTTTCTTGACGGTCACTTCTACTCCACCTCGTAAAATTCGTTTTACAGGCGTCATTCCTGCATTGTCCCAGTTAGTCAAGCATGTAACAACCCTCTTGTCCTTCCACGCTAAACATAATGTATTTCTTTTCCGGTATGTTACTGTTGATTTTTTTCCGAATTTTATTTTTTTTATTTGTGCTGGTAGATGCTTCCTGTTTGTAAAAATAGTTCCTGTAAAGTGGCATTTTAATTTCAATAATTCTTCGGCTAAGATATAGCTCGTGTAATAACGATCGTTGAACATATGATGTTCTTGAGCACCAGGTAGTTTTTCCAGCAGCATTGAATACAGATGCAATGGTATTCTCGTTGTCACCTGCAGGTCGCGCCTTATCAAGCTGTCTGTTGTCAAACTTCCATAATAAGAAAGAATGCCACAGATGTAACCGATAGTTGAGTCTGCCATCGTATAAACTCGAATCCCCCATTTGGTCGGTTTCTTCGCGTTGTAAGTAATGAAGGAGACCCGACCTTCGAACATGATCGTAGATTCATCCACACAAATTTCTCTTCCCGGTGTAAAATAGTAAACAAATTTTGAATTTATGTAATCCAGGAAACAGCTAACTAGCTGTAAGCGTGTTCGTGGTCCTGCATCTTGTCTTTGGATTGTCTTTAGATGAAGCATCCAAAAAATCTGATTGAATCTGTCTCTTTTAAACTTGTTCGAATAAAAAGGAATGTAGCTGACATCACTCCGTGACCAATATTCTTGCAAATTTGCCAACGGCATTGTCCCCATATTTATTATCACACCAATAAACGCCCACATTTCTTCGATGGTTACATTCCGCCAATTTCGCCATATCGAGTAAGGAGATAATGTCTTTCCATCTAATTTTTTTGCGGCATAATTATTAGTTTCGATAACAATTTCATTCACCAGTTCATCAGTAACAAAGAGTTTAAAAAAATCGAATGGTTCTTCCTTATCTGATGGTGCGTGCGGTCCTGCAGTAGTGTCGCCGGCTATGAATGGTATTCTTGACGGTGTTTCTTCAGATTCAGTGCAAGTAATCCATTCGGAACTGTCCGACTGTGAGTCTTCTGTAGTATAAGTATCACTGTCACATTCACTGTCTATTACTCGGATCTTTCGCCTTCTGACACCTCTCACTTCGTCACTATCGTCACTATTGCTGTTATTCTCTGTATCTTGAAGCTCTCTGTGTACAGCCGAAATTTCCTCGTTAAGCATCGTGAAATCGAACTCATCTTCACTTGAACTTAATTCAGGATCACGTTTCATGTTTTTAGGGATCAAAAACTTTAAATTCTGTAGTCTCTCTTTCACGACTGTCAGGTTCGAACTAATACCGAAAATGAAGTCCGGTTCGTGGTTGCGGACTAATCCCAGATAAAAAAATCTTATCTCCATTTCCCTTTATACTTTATAAGATTATATAGAAAGAGTGTAAGAACCCGCGTCGAAGAAAGTAAACGAAAACAGTTAGTCCCGCGTATCAAGTTACCGCAGCAAACCAAGTGGTGAGCGATAGTCACCTCTCGAGTTGCGGTAGCACACCCCATGGTGAGTGAGGGTCACCTCTCGAGAGAAGAGGGTAATTTTCTTTTAACTATATTATGTGGTAAATTTAGTTCCAACGTTGTAGATGTGGTTGCCATTTTTCTTCGTTATGAATTTTTCTCATTACATGCAAACGTTTTGAAACAGTCATTGAAGTAACACTTAATGCTTTAAAACCTCTAAAATCGTTTCAACTGAATTTTCATTGAGTAATTTTTGCAATTCAAAATTTTTTAATTTTTTCAGCTATCCGAGTCATTCTTTGTCTTCTACGTAAAAATCACTCTTTTAAAAGCATTTAAACAGAATATTAAGAAATCCAACCCGTTAAGACTGAATCCCTTTCAACAATGTATATGTTACCGTTAAAGTTCGAAAGTCGTTAATGTACACATTACCTAGTTAATCTAATGATTAATTGATTTTTTCCGTTAACGTGCGGAACAAGAGTTTTCCGCATTTTACATAGGTAATATACACATTAAAGTAAGTGTGCTTGTCGTAAAAATTAATTGCTATGTAATTAAAGAAAAAACAATCTTTAGATTGCATTAATAATTAGCATAATTTTTGTTAATGTTAATGAGGATATCATCGTATTTATTTCTTCTGATAAAACACAAACACACGCATACATTCATCATAGAAACAATACAAAATTTTACTCTTTTTTTAAATTAAATACTTTTATTTTTAAATTAATACTCATTTTCCCCTCCATCATCTTTTGTTATTTTCTCGCATTCTTAATCGAACTTTCCCGACTATTCCCAATCATATAAATTTAAGATTCTTTCTTACTTCCGGATCGAGAGAATATTCGGGAGGTTTCGGTACGACCAAACGTCAGGCGATTATCTCAAGCGACGTCGCCTCACAAACAAACACACTCGTACGCAACAAAAGAGTCATATTTAGTTTCCTAGCAACCTTTTCTCACATATATAAACACTATTCACTCTCTCATTTGACAAAATAAATTCAATATTTCACAAATTTATGTTTTGCAAATTCATTTCGTTAATTGTAATAATATTTTAAACCTTTTGATTCTTTCTCTTATAGTTTTTTTAGTTGATTGATGATTAATTATATCAACTAATTTATTAATTGTTTGATTGTATTAATTTGATTAATTGAATAATTAGCAGATTACTTAGATAATTTGAAAAATGAACAAAATTTTGATACTCTAACGGATCACCCTAGTTAATCTGCAAGTATCTAAGTAATTTGAAAAATAACTGATTTCTACACTTTAGCAGTAACATATACATTTCAAAAGACGCTCGATTTTACAGTCGAAACTTACTAGCATTGAAATTGGTTCCTTGAATCATAGTAGCAAGTAGCAGGAGTTAAATTTATCACGGTAATATACGCTTATCCTTACATTTACGCGGCCCTTTGTACACAAGAAATCTTTTTTACTCGAAAAATTATATCTCTTGTAATGTTCTAGATTGTTTTTTATTTTTATCTGCTACGCTCGAGGTTTCGTCGCGAAGGCAATTGTCAGCTCTTTCTTAATTTCCTAAGCCAATGAGCCTCGTGAGCGTCAATATAACTATCCAATGAGGAAATAAGTTCGTATATCCTGGAAACTGATTCGTTGTGGAAAGAAAGTGTCTATTCAAAGAAGTGGGGACAGGAATTGGCTTATAAAGAGGATCAGAGAGTTAAGCGAGTCATTCTCGTTTGACTTGTTGGATCTTGCGTTGCTGTGTTTCTTTATTAAGTATATATCTGCTTTGTTGTAAAGTCAGTGAATTTTTTTTTTTTTTAAGTGATCGTTAACGTTAAAGAATAAATTTTAAGGTAATCGAATTATTTTTAGTAAATATATACGAATATATTTTAGTAAAATTAGTTATTTTTATCCGCGACTAGTACTGTTCTATTAGTGTTGATCGAAGGTGTGCGAGAGGCCCAAATCCACGAGCTACTACAGGAAAAGGTAAGAATCTTATTTTTTTTTTTAACATATGTGCGCAGTTCTGTTCTTTCATGAACCACATATTTATGGGTGCTATTTTATGTTTAATAACAATTCAAAATCAATTAAAAAATGTCGAAATTATCACGAATATTAAGGTTGTTTTCGTCTACAGTAATATTTAGTGCTTCCAATAAATTATCAATCAAAAATGTACTTTAAATTTAATTTTCATTTGTTCTATGCACGTCATTTCGCAATTATTTTATATTCTAATAATTCATATTATAAATTATTATAAAAAGACCGTAAATATAATCGATTTTTAAAAGATATTTTCCTTATAAATTAAAACACGACTTTTGAAATAACCAAATACTTTGCAACTTTATAAGGTATGATAAAGAGCTACCGATGGAATAGCTATAATAACCGATTGATTTTTATGCTTATCATTAAAACCGATTAATTTTTTTTCGCTACTGATTTGTTAGGGGAATATACGAGAATTCGTTATCATGGAATATAACAAGAAAATTTATTTTTAATTTTTTATATCATCGATTGAGTCGAAGAAACCTAAAAAAACTAGTTGTATGCAATATGTTAACATTGTGATAAAATACTAACTATTACTATTATGCTTAAACTACTTTCTTACTCCTCTATCGTTTATCATTTATCGTCTATTATTTATGGTTTATTGTCATTTCTTTTCGGCGTTTTTTTCTTTAATCTTCTTTTTCTTTGATATCTTTACTCCGCTCCATCGCAGGTGACAATTGATGTTTTATGACGCTTTGTTTTCGTTTTCTTACTCGATAAGTACACACACACACACTTTTTTCATACACTCATAATTATATACTATACAACACGACAAAAGAAAAAAACATTTCCTGTAGCTTTATTTTCAAGAAAAATTGTCTTTAGTTATTCTAAAAATATCTATATGCGCACTTCCAATAGCGATTATTCTCTGTTATATACGTCTTAAATTTCTTTTTCTTTTCTTTTTTTTTTCTTTCCTCTTCTCTTTTTCTTTCCTTTTCTCTTTTTCTTTTGTTGTTTTCTATATTATATACATTCACACGAGACACGAAAAACTGCTTATTGTTCATTTCTGAATTTTTTTTATCCTTACAATTTTTTAAACTATTTCTTGATCACACTTTGTCATATTTTTATACGCAGTCAAATATATTTACAATAGTTCAGATTTTGTCACTGAATTATATTTACTTTGGTTTTTAGAATTATCATTATTTTATGTATAAACCTATGTGGTTTAAGGTAGTAAGCCCACTATGACGGACGAAATTTCGACTTTTGTCTTCGACTTTATCTCCAAGAATTGAAATTGGTTCCTTATATGACCTCTTAAAAATATTATTATGTTAAACCCTTATAAAATTCCTTTGTTAAATTCAATTAATTTAATTTCTTCTGGGATAACAATTACAAGATTTCATCATAGATTATTAAATAATCAAAATTTTATTTTAATTTTAACTTTAATACAAGCCGTTATTCTTGGAATATTTTTCACTCTATGCAAAGCTCATGAATATTTTGAAACTTCTTTTACAATTGCTGATTCAATTTTTAGCCTAATTTTTTTTTAACCACAGGATTTCATAGAATTCATGTTATGATTGGTTATTGTATATTATTATATTAATTATATTAAATTAATATAATAAACATCTTAAACAAAATTTAAATAATAAAAAAAATTTTAAACTAAAAATTTTAAAAATCTTAATAATATAAATTTCTTTAATCCGTATGTAATTCTATATTCAATTAAGCCCTTATCAAATCTTTTATATATATTTAATGAATATTTTAAAGGATAAAAATTTATTAATTTACAAAAGAAATCCTAAACCTCATATTTTGATTGAATAAATTTTTATATTTTTAAATAAATTTAATAAACTTAAATTTCTCATAAAAATTCCAATAAAAGCTCCTATTAAACAAATATAAATAACTAATATTTTTTTAATGAATCTTAAAATAATAGTTTTCAAAGAAAAAAAATTTAATAAAAATTATCCAATTTTTAAAGATCTTAAATATAATAAAATTATTGAACTTCTTATTAAATTATTTTTTTTTAATAATATAAAAATAATAAATTCATTACTATTATTTAAATAAACAACTAATAACAGTCGAATTCTATAAGATACAGTAAATAAAGTAGCTAAAAATAATATTATTATTATAAAATAATTTACTTTTTTTATTACAAAATTTCTATAATAAAATCCTTTGAATAATATTTGGGAAAAAAGGAAATCTACACAAAGATAATGTTAATATAAAAAATATTAAACTCTCAAAAGGATAATTATCAATTACATTACCCATAAAATGAATATCTTGATTATTTATTACTTGATGAATTAAAATTCCTTTTCATAAAAATAATAAAGATTTAAATAAAGCATGTGTGAATAATTAAATGAAAATAACTTAAATCAATTTTACCTAATCTTAAAATTTTTAATATTAAACCTAAATGATTTAAAGTTTATAAAAAAAAAGAGCAACAATTTTTTTTTAAATCACATTCAAAATTTGCTATTAATGCTGATATCTAATATCGTTATTCTAGAAATAAATAATAATAATTCATTAATGTTATTATAAATTATATAAATAAAAATTATAACGAATTAATAAATAAATCCCAGCAGTAAATAAAGTTGAAGAATGAACTACTACTATTATAGCGCTATTGCCAAAGGTAACCAAATTGAAAAAGGTAATTGAGCAATTTTTGTAATTGATCTTAATAATAATATTATTGATAAAATTACAGAATTTAAATCATACAATAAACCATTTCAAGAACCTAACATAACATATAACCTAATAATTATTACGATACCAACATCTCCAACTCGATTTATTAAAACTAACTATTCCAGAATTATAAGATTTTCAATTTTGATAATAAATAATTAAACAATAAGATGTTAAACCTAAACCATCCCATCCTAATAATAAATCTATAAAATTTAGACAAGTAATTAAAAAAATTATTCTTAAAACAAATATTGAAACTAAAATAAAAAATCGTTTTATATTTATGTCACCTTTTATAAATATTAATCTATATATTAAAACAAATCAAGAAATTAATATAACTAAACTTAAAAATATTAAACTAATTCAATTAAAATAAAATAAAAATTCTATATATATATATAAATGTATTGAATTAAAAATTATCAAAATAAATTCTACCATTTAATTTAATTTAGTAAATACAACAATTTTTGATAATATAAATATAAATATTCTAATATTATATGTAGGAATCTAAGAATAGAAGAAAGAAAATAAAAGTGAATATGCTTTTAATGTACGTCGATTATGAGATCCGTTGCTACCCATGATGGTGCGAAGTGGGGATCTCAACCGAAAATCTATTTTAAAGTGAAATACGTAAGAAAGAAAAAACTATAAATAGATACTTCTAGAAAAAGACGAAGATGCTTCTAAATCAACAGAGCTATTTCTAGAATAGGTAAAGATGTTTTTCTGGTAGGTAAAGCTACAAGAAACGTTGTCCTCCGTTGTCATGATATGAAGGAATGAGAGAGTATGTGTGTATGCGTGTATACGTGTGTTGGCGTGGATGGGGAAACAAGTGATGTAAGATAAAGGCGAATAATAAAATATAGGAGAAAGCGTGTATGTGTATGTATGCGGTAAGAAACGAGATACCGAAAAGACAATGGATTTGAGTTTAAGAGAGGTATAAGAGTAAAGAGTAAAGAGATAGAATAGTTTAAGAGTAAAGAAAGTCTAAACAGCTAAAAGTAAAGAGAATTTAGAGAGATCGAGAGTGAAAAAGTGGGATTACGAAAAGTATCCTACATATATATAATAAATTAATTAAAATTATAATAAATTTATTATTAAATATAAATTAAATTCACATTATTCATTTAATTATACAAATTTAATTTAAAATAAAATATTTGATATCTCTAATCCCACAAATTGGAATTTTTAATTTTGAACTATTTAAATTTAATTAAATATAAATAATTCCAATCCTAAAAACACACACAAAATTTAAAGGCATTCAATGTAAAATTAATATTAAATGATCTATTGAATTAATAACCTTAAAATTTATTAATAAATTATTTTTTATATCATGTTGACTAAATTTAAATAAATATAAAGAATAAAAAATAAAAAAATAAAAATATTAGCATTTAAATCATAAATGTCAAAATAAAAATTAAATATATCAATGACCTTAATTCAATTATTTTAAATATTAAAAAATTATTTTTAATCTCTCTCTTTATAATTTATAAAATTTAATTATTAACTATAAAAAGGTATTGAAGAAATTACTGTATACATTAATATTCTTCTTCTTCTTCATTCTTTAATTTAGGCAAGTTGCCTGTTTCGTAACGACGTTTTTGCCTATTGCACTGTTAAATTGTCGCACCATCGTTTTCGTGAGCGCCCCGTACTTCTGCGGCCAATCGGTGATTTATTCCGTGCAATTCTGCCGATTCTTGTTGTCCATTCTGCTAATAGACAGAGTGTCGTTTCTATGAGCCGCAAATTTTTTTACGTTGGGTAGGGAGCTAACCTGATCCAACAACCTTCCTCCTTTCCCGGGCTTAGGACCGGCAACATGATCGCTGACCTTGATCTGTCCAGCGATCATGCAGGCGGAGTTATACATAATATATATAATATATTATAGCTTCAAATCGTTCCAATGTGTAACCACCAATATAATTATAAAAAAATTAGTAACAATCCTATTTCAAAACTATTAAATAAAATTTAATTGGTTTTATATCTTGTTCAGAAAATAAAACTATTAAAATAGGTGTCTTAGAAAATTTGGATGGATTAGAAATTTTTTTGAACGTTATTTGATCTTGTTGCATGTTTCGTCCCTTTCATTGGGACTTTATCAGCAACTCGATCGTTATCGTTCACGAGTATACATTTTTTCGAAGACATACATTTCTTATTAGTAAACTACACTTGACATTTATAAAACGTTATCCTAAAAATCGTTAGTTACAATATGCAAAAACGCTACTGATTCAAACTGATATAATAATATTTTATTAATTAAATGTTAAAAGACATAAAAATAAAATTCTCATTATTAACAAAATCAAAAATTTTTAAAAATTACTTAAATTTATTATTATTAAACATCCAATAATTCATAAGCTTATTAAAATTAAATAAAAAGAATATAAATCCATAAAAAATTTATCCCACGAATTAAATAAATTTGTTACATAAATATTTAAAAATATTATTATAAAAAATATAAAAAAAAATTAATTATTTAATAAATTAATTATTAAATAAAAATAAACCTATTCTATCAAATAAATAATTTAAAAAAGATAACAAATAAATAATCTATTATTATAAACATATACTTTTTAAATTAATTTATAAATCTTTATTCAGTTACCAACTCCTATTAATATTATTATATGATTAAATATTGGGTCATTATTAGGCTTATGTTTAATTATCAAGTAATTATAGGAGTATTCTATCTATTCATTATACACAATCTGTTAATGAAGCATTCAATAACATTATAAATAGCATACGAGACATAAATTATGGGTGAATTATACGAATTTTACATATAAATGGAGCATCAATATTTTTCATCTGTCTTTATCTTCATATAGGACGAAATATCTATTATCAATCCTTCATTTAATTGAAACATGATTAATTGGAGTAAAAATTTATTTACTAACAATAATAGCATTTCTAGGATTGTTTTATCTTGAGGTCAAATATATCATTTGAGGAGCAACTGTTTATTACAAATTTAATATCAGCAAATTCCTTAATTGGAGCAAATTTAGTTGAATGATTCTGAGGGGGTTTTTCAGTTAATTCACCTATATTTAATCGATTTATTCATTAGATTTTATTATCCTTTCGTAATTTTATATTTATTAATTATTCATCTTATATATCGTCAAAAATCAGGATCAACTAGTCCCCCTAGGAGTAAATAGTAATTTAAATAAAATTATATGTGCATAAATTTTTGTTAATTAAAGATTCAATCACATTTATATTTTAATAATTTCAATTATTATTTAACACTTCAAATTCTTATAAACAAGAAGACCCAGATAATTTTATTGAAGCTAATCCTATAATTACTCCTATAAATATTAAACCTGAATGATATTTTTTTATGCGCTATGCAATTTTACGAGCTATTCCGAATAAATTAGGAGGAGTAATTGTTTTACTAATATCAATTTTAATTATAATAATTACTACCTTGCTTATCAAATCATAAATCTTTGAAAAAAAATTTTAACATATTCAATAAATTAAATATAAAATAAATTAAATTGTATACAAAAAAAATAATTTATAATATAAAATTTGTTAATAAGCTAGAAAGCATATATTTTTGAAAATATCATATAGAAATAGTTTAATTTTCTATAAACTTTAACTTAATTCTTTACATTAAATTTTTTACGCATAACAAACCTCAATTACATTTCAATATTTATAAAATTTTAAATATATAATAATAATAATAACAATAAAAAAAAATTAATTTTTTATTATTATTTATAAATTCTAAATATATAAATAAATTTAAATTTAACGCACTAATCTGCCAAAATAATGTTTTTTAAATAGTATTATAAAATTTATTATTAATTAAATTATTTAAAATATAAACTTTTAAAATTAACATAAAGAGATTAAAATTGTTTATAGAAAAAGATAAAATATAATATCAACAAAAATTAAATTATCATATTGTAAACGTAGCAATGAGCCTTGAATTGAAAATTATTAAAATTCTAAAAACCATAGATTAAAAATATTTTTAAACAAGATATTGAATTGTCAAAGAATAAAAATAAGAAAAATACTCCTGAAACTAAAAGTCATTATTATATTCAGCAAAAAAAAAAAATGTAAATCTATTCTCATATAGTCAACATTAAAGCCTGAAACCAACTTCGATGCCCCTTCAATAAAATCCAAAAGTAAGCTATTAATTCAGCTACTATTCTAATAAATAAAATATAATTAAATATAAAATTAACTTATCAAAAATGTTGAAAATTTTTGAAATTTTATGAAAAGCTTACAATTAATAACTTTCAAACTATTAAATATAATAAAAAAAATTAAAAATATTGAAACTTCAAAAGACAAAGATGAGAAGAACATGAAAAAATATAGTCTCCTAATATTGAATTATTTAAATGATGATCATCTCTCTAATCAAAATAATATAAACACCCAATCTTAAACACATTATTATAAAATATAAATGAATTTATAGTACAAATATTAACATTTATTGCTTAATCCAAGAATTAAAATTATAAACTATAATAAATATAATCATGGACTAATTAAATAAGAAAATAAATTAATTTTGGTTATTTTAATATTTTTTTTAATATTCTTCTTCTTCTTCTTCATTCTTTAATTTAGGCAAGTTGCCTGTTTCGTAACGACGTTTTCTGCCTATTGCACTGTTAAATTGTCGCACCATCGTTTCGTGGGCGCCCCGTACTTCTGCGGCCAATCGGTATTTATCCCGTGCAATTCTGCCGATTCTTGTTGTCCATTCTGCTAATAGACAGAGTGTCGTTTCTATGAACCGCAAATTTTTTTTTACGTTGGGTAGGGAGCTAACCTGATCCAACAACCTTCCTCTTTTCCCGGGCTTAGGACCGGCAACATGATCGCTGACCTTGATCCGTCCAGCGATCATGCAGGCGTAGTTATTCTTTAATAAATAAGTTAATTGCATCACTAGAAGGCTGATAAATACCTATATAAAAAAAAAAAGAAAAGAAAAAAGAAAAAAAAACTTTATTTGGTCCTTTTCGATTTGTACATAATCTAAAATTTTTCCTTTCCAATAATTCTAAAAATGATACTTCAATCAAAATTCCAATTAATGTAAATAAATAACTTAATAATAATAACATAATATTATTTAAAATTATTATTTAAAAAAATATTTAAATAACATTACTAATTAAATTCAATATTTTTTAAAACTATTTCTTATTTTAAGTCCTTTCGTACAATAAAATAAAATTTAATTATAAGATAAAATCCGATCTGTCATTCACCGATCTGAACTCAAATCATGTAAAATTTTATTAGTCGAACAGAGTAAATTTTAAGCTTCTTTCTTGATTTTTATTTTAATTCAACATCAAGGTAATAATTAATTTTAATTATATGAAATTTCCAAATTATTACGCTGTTATCCCTAGGTTATTAATTCTTTTAATTATAAAAATTATCATAATTTTCATTTATCTATGTCCATAAATAAATTAAAGTTTAAAATTTAATTACAAAGCATTTTAACTTAATTTAAATTCAAATTCAATTAATTTGAAACAGTCTATATTTTATTAATTCTTTCATTCAAGTTTCCAATTAGTCGCGATCAATACACCGATTGGGTACGGACGTGTTTACATTTTATTCTTAATCTCTTATCCTACTGTCTATACACATTCAATAGTTGGAATAAGGTCTTTAGACAGCCGTTAAACTGGGAAATCTTTTGACTCTGTCACGTCAATGGATATAAGCCTTTCGCATATCCTTGACCAGTATATGCAAACATTCAGGCCACCGCGTGGCAAATAGCTACTGGATCCAGTCGTCCGACTACTCCTAATAGCAGAAAAGACCAAGAGCAAGGATGATAACATCAATAAAAATCATGAAATGGAAGGAGTTCTACTAACAGCAAATAGGTACGCAATTCTAAGTGAGTGCACGGAAGTAGATGCACCGGCTCCAGTAAATGGACAGTCACCAAAAGCGCCCCCACCTCCTCCGCTGATATATATAGAGATGACGTTATTGATATTCAATCGCTGAAGAAATGTTTAGAAGAAGTCGTGCATGAAAAAAGCTACACTCTTAAGATTAGCAATAATCAGTTCGAGTCCTACTGGCTGATCCGGAGTCTTGTAGAAGATTGTGAGAATTTTGAAGTGCGAACTTTAATTTTCACACATATCAATTAAAAAGAACGGTCGTTTCGGGTTTGTCTTGCGCTACATTCATCATTCCGTTGATTTGAATGCTCTAAAGGACGAAAGAAAGCTTGGGCAGAAGTTGTAAACATAAACAACATAAGACACAGGGTAACAAATAAACCCGCTATCAATGTTATATATTGATTTGAAACAGAATCCAAATAATAACACGTTATATAACATAAACAAACTAAACAACAATAGTCAAAATAGAACCACCCCTAAAAAGAAAGAAATAGTTCAATGCAAAAGGTTCCAAAGGTACGGTCACACTCAGAGGTATTGCAATCGCACATACCAGTGGTCAAATGTGCAGGTCAACACGCAACGACGGCTGATTGCAAAAAATCCATAGATACTTTATCAACTTGTATTCTATGTAGCCAGCCACCATACTGCGAACTACAAGGGATGTCCACAGCTATCAAGAACAGCTTAAGAAAACATTCCCGAAACCAAGGCTCAGAGAAAATCATAATATTCAGACCAACCTACAAGCCGACCAGGTGGGGAAAAATTAACATTACACAAACAATGGTGTCTTATGCTCAGGCAACGAAGGGAAATAATCACCTGTCAATAATCCAAACCGGGAGACATCCAATAACAAAAACAAGCAATTGTACAGAATCTCCAAAGTCTAAGGAAATTGGAAAAACTTATCGAAAACAATTTGAGCAAATAAATAACCTCATCTCATTATTAACAGTTATCGTAAGTAAATTGTCAAGTATCGGCAAATAATGAAGACTCTACGTATCGCGGTTTGGAATGCCAACGGTCTAATGCAACGAAAGTTGAGTTAGAAGCTTTCTGAAACAACAGGATATCATATAATGCTGGTATCTGAGACACACTTTACTGACAAAACTTATTTCAAAATTTTGGCTTTAAGGTTTACGCACGAAATCATCCAAGTGGAAAAGCACATGGTGGTACAGCCGATTAAAATTAAATCTAGTCTGAAACATTACGAACTTGCACCCTATAAACGATTATCTCAGGCAAAAATGTGATAATGATTTACGACTGGCATAGCCCACTAACTATCTCGGCAGTCTACCGCCCTCCTAAACACAATATTCAAAAAGCAGAATTCGATCATTTCTTGGAAAGTCTGGGCAGTAAATACATGGCAGGAGGCGATTTTAATGCTAAAAAATAACATTGGGGCAGTAGAATTGTAAACCCAAGGAGGAGAACTCTTTAAAAAGTTTGAAACAATAAGGCAACGTTTATTAGTTCCGGAGAACACGTATTGGCCAACAGAAGTCAACAAAATTCCAGATTTGCTCGATTTTTGCATACTTAAAAGATATTCTCCTAGATATACGTAAGCGCTCTTCACCTGACCTTTCTTCTGACCATGCTCCAATTAATAGCAATAACAACAATTGTTGAGAATAGCCCTCCAAGCTCATATGCACAATAAAGTTACAAACTGGGATCATTTCGGGAGACATTTAGTACTGCTGCTACAGCCGTAACACCATTGGTAACGACCGACGATGTAGACGTTGCGATAAATTACCTGACAAATAATATAATAATGCAGCTCAAGCTTCTACACCGTCCTAAAAGCAAGAATAACTACGATATCCTGAATACATTATAAGAAAAAATCCAAGAAAAACGAAA
>NW_025113102.1:2652667-2681305 GCF_010416935.1 Polistes fuscatus
TCATTTTCAGGAGACATTTCATACTGCTACTACAGCAACAAACACCATTGGTAACGACTGACGATGTAGACGTTACAATAAATTTCTTACACAATAATATAACTTAGTTGCCAGCTCGAGCTTGTACACCTAGTCCTAAAAGAAAACAAGAAAAACCACGAATACCCGAATACAATATAAAAAAAATCCAAGAAACAACGAAAGCTGAGAAGAATTTTGCAAAATAGCAGATTACCAGAGGACAAACAGAAATTAAATAAAGCAACGAGGATTCTAGAAAAATCATCTCATAAGTTTTAAACAATTAAGGCCACAGACCTTCCTGACAAAATTAAATCCCACAGCTAACAGTATCTATTCACTATGCTAAGCAACCAGGTTATTCACCCGTTTAATACAAGATATTCCGCTGATTCGACAACCACCAAGGTGGATAGGCCAGAAGACCGATATATAGCGAATCTCTTTGCCCTTTATTTGGCTGAAGTATTCAAATCTTCCCCATCTTCTGCATCTAACGAGGAAGAAAAGATCAAGAGTTTTCACAGCTCCTTTTTTAAGCTGTCACCCAAATCAGACCTTTTACTGACAGAGGTCAAAGAAGCAATTGCAGCTTACATGAATCCAAGAAATCACCAGCGCCTTGATCTAATCAGCGGAAAGATGAATTCAAAATTTGCCAAAAGAAAGGAATCGCATCACATAACTTTCTATTTAATTTTATTATACATCTAGGATACTTTCTTACTACCTGAAAAATAGCTGTGATAACTCTAATTCATAAACCAGGGAAAGCAGCAAGTAAAGTTTCGTCATACCGACCATTAGTCCTTTATCCGCTATGTCTAAGCTATTTGAAAAATGCTAATTATTCACCTCCACGCTTAGCTGGACTCTAAGTACTCCCTGATCATCAGTTCGGATTTCGAAAGCACCATGCAACAATTGAGCAAATTCAATGCATAAATAGAAAATATTACAAGATCTAAAACGCAAAAAATACTGTTCAGCGGTATTCCTGGACATTACGCAAGCCTTTGACAAGTATGGAACACGGGACAGCTTTGCAAACTAAAAAAAATACTATCATATCCTTTTTATCTGATTCTCAAGTCCTATCTCACAAACAGGAAATTTATAGTCAAATGTCAAAACCAACTCACAACAGCTTATCCTATCTTATCCGCTGTTCTACAATTCAGTGTACTCGGGCCTTTACTGTACGCAATCTCACAGCAGATTTATCAACCTCTGACGAGATAACTACTGCTACATTTGCGGACGATACAGCTATGGTAGCATCGGACAGCAATCCTCAAAATGCGACTGATATCTTACAACGTCACCTACATATTCTAGAAAGATGGTGCCAGAAGTGGCACATCATTTTAAACGAAAGTAAATCAGAACATGTAACATTTACACTGCGTAAGCGCACATGTCCTCCAGTAGCCATTAATGGGGCAGAAATACCAATGAAAGATTCGACTAAATACTTGGGAATGATACTGGATAAAAGATTGACGTGGAAACAACATATCCAATTAAAAACAAACTACTTGAAGGGAAAAGTAAGAAATATGTATTGGCTAATTGGGAGAAAATCTATGTTAAGTCTCGAGAACAAGCTTGCTATCTAGAAAGCAATCCTAAAACCGGTAAGGACCTATGAAATCCAACTTAGGGTACTGCTGGTATCTCAAATATAGAATTCTTACAGAGATTCCAATCAAAAATCCTGCGTTGCATCTGCAATACCCCCTGGTACATAAGCAATGAAAGAATCCATAAAGATCTAAGGATGCTTACAGTAAAAGAAGAAATTACAAACTTCATCTAACGCTACAACATTCGTTTATATAAACACCCAAATGCACTAGCAAATAATTTGCTGGAAATCTCGATTCAAACTCGTAGGTTGAAAAGATTCTACCCTTCAGATCTTGCAATGAGATTTACTTAACATCTAAAGACGTTAATTAGTAATAGTTACATATATTTACGCTAGTCATTGTAATGTTTTTTATAATTACAGTTAAAGTCAATGTATCGCGTCATCTTCTATTACACATAATTCCCGCTAAAAATAGATTGTAAATTCATATAATTATAATAAAAAAAAAAAAAGAATATTCTGCGCGCCGCTGCGCCTTTTATATCATTATGAACTTTACTACGCATTCACTTTTCATGATATATAAATAATTATAAGAAAAACTACCATTGATAAAATATTATCAGATAGACTGAAAGAATAAAATGCACTTAGATTTTTACACTCATTCAACACAATAAATATACCGTTAAACTTTTGAATTTTTAAAACAGAGGCTTGGAATTAAAAGATTCTATATTCTGCTTACATTAACGCCACCAATATTATTATGCAATATACTACGCACTCACGTTTCTTGTTACATAAATAATTTTCACAAAAACATTCATTGCTAAAAGATGATCTAATAAAAAGCAAGAAAAAATTGCACTTAGATTCTAAAACTATTTTCAACACATTCAATACACCGGTAAACTTTGGAATTTTAAAAACAAAGACTTGGCTTAAAAAGATTCTTATATTCTGATCTCAAAAGCGACTTTTTATACTATTATGCACTTTGCTAAGCACTCACTTTTCATTTTATAAAATTAATTTTCAAAAAAACTACTATTCTTAAAAGTTGATCATATAGACTGCATAAATAAGTTGTACTTAGATTTTTAAACTCTTTTGAAACATTTAATACACTGTTAAAACTTTTTAATTCTCAACACAAATCTTGTCATAAAATGCTGCTTGTATTCTTCTCGCACCATTGCTTTGAATATTAATGTGCACTTGCTACGGATTCACATTGCTTATAGTAAATCTGATTTTCATAAATACTTGCATTTCAAGAAAATGATCTGAGAGACCGCAAAAATAAATAGCACATAGATTTTTAAACTCTTTTTAAAACATTCAATACACCGTTTAAACTTTTTATTCTCCACACAAAATCTTGTCATAACATAATGCTTATATTCTGTTCGCACTATCGTCTTTTATATTATTGTGCACTTTGCTTTTCGTGAATGAATTAACGCTTTTCGTGAACTATAAATTGTACGTTTTCTTTGATAGAGAGACAACAATCTTCTCAAAAAGAAGAAAAATAGTTCATTTGCTTCATGTTTTAGATATTCTTTGAAAAGAACTCATTGCTTTTTCGACGGAGAACAATTGCTTTGATCCTGGGTATAATAAATTTTTGAGTTTTTGGGTATTGTTTTTTTCGTTATCATAGAAAATTTTCAGATATTTTTAAAAAAATTTTTTGAAACCTTCTTTATCTGTCAGTGTTCTCAGACTATTTAACCTTTAACTGTATGCTACTTTTTGCCTTCATGTCGAAGGATGATCCAAAAATATTACAATTCATACAACTTAATATTATTTTCGTAGATGATAAAATGGGCCTATATCTTTGATGGCAAGAAAACGATCTTCTCGAAACGATGCACAATTGTTTATTTCCTACATTTTTTGGGTAGTTTTTAAGAAGAACTCAATGCTTTTTCGACGATGAACAATCGCTTTGATCCTGGAAATAATATATTTTCGAGTTTTTGGGAATTTGTTTTTCGTTGTTTAAGAAAATTTTAAGATTTTATTAAAAAAGTTGTCTAGCTATATCCTTATCTGTAAGTGTTCGCTGACTACAGAATCTATAGCTGTATTCAGTTATTAGTTCCTATTTCGAAATTCCTGTCTAAAATATTAAAGTTAATAAAACTGAATATAATTATCAAAACAAGAAACAGAGCTGATATTTTTCTTTTAAAGAAAATTTTTATATTATATTGAAAAATATTTCTTGCAAGCTTTCTGATCTGCAAGTTTTCGCAGACTATAGAATCTTTTACTTTATGTAGTTCTTGGCGGTTATGGTAGCGGGTAGATACTCAACTATTAACGCGCCCTGCCCACACGAGCCTTTGTTTAACTCCGAAGACCATACGTGGGAAACCATTGTCCTATCCTGATTCTCCTTTACACCTACAAATTCTCCCTTCGTAATATCCAGAAATTTATAATCACAAACCTGCTTGGCCAGCGTGGCGAGTTTTGGCAAAATAGAACCCTTAATATAAATAAAACAGAAAAATACAGGCCTTTATTCCCTAGAGGTCTTCTAAATACTTATCAAGGCAGCGATCAAAGTATCCAGAACACAGAGGTTGAAGAATTCCCGGGTTCGACCAGGCTGCCAATATGGAAAGACCAAGCATGATAATGGATCCAGCGAAAAGACACTAGACTAGAAAAGACAAGACTAGATTTCCATCGAAGGAAAGTAAAGAGCAAAAAAATCATTAATGGTAGCTACATACAACTGCAGATCACTGTTGAGCGACTAACAATTATATGACCTTGAAAATGAAACGAGAAAATCAAATGGGATATACTAGGTCTTGCAGAAACAAGAAGAGGAGGAGAACGATTCAATATCCTACCATCGACAATGCCCTACTGTATAATTAACATGAAAATGAGATTCTAAGAGGGGTAGGCTTCTGCGTAAAAAGTCATTAGTGAAATACATCGTTGAATTAAGAGGAGTATCGGTTCGAGTAGCGTACATAATTATACAAACATCGAGGAAGTATGAAATAAAAATAATTCAGGTATATGCCCCTACCTCATTGTACATGGAGGAGGAGATAGAATTGTTTTATGAAGACGTCATAAAAGCGAGAGAATGGGGAAACAGGTGCAATCAGGAAATGGTGATTGAGGATTTTAATTCCTCCATAGAACAAAAACAAAGCGGAGATGAAGAATATATTGGAAAATTCAGACTAGGCCTAAGAAATAACAGAGAAGACATGTTGTTAAATTTTCAATAAAGCCAGAAGCTATACGCCATGAACACATTCTTCAATAAAAAGCACAGCGAAAGGAGACATGGATAGACCCAGATAGTCGCACTAAGAACGAGATCGACTAATACTCGCATACATAAAATTCGGCTATTACGGATATTACAACACTAATTCGTTTAACACAGGAAGTGATCATAGACTTGTTCGAGCAAAGGTTGCTATTGAGAAAGAAAACAGATTTAAGGACATACAACGCAGAAAACCGACTAATAATACCAAGACACTTAAACAAAACAGAGTGAGATATCAAGAACTTATAACACAATCATTACAACAAGAAGACACTGATGATATAAACAAAATAGCTAAAGATATACCAACATCATTAACCGAAGCCGCAACAAAAACCGCATAAACAACATATACAAATAAAGACAATATCACACAGCAAACAAAACAAAAAATAGAGAAAAGAAGGACCTTATACAAGGAGGGAAAGTATGACACCGAAAAATACAGAGAGATAAGAAGAGAAACAAGACAGATGATAAGGAAAGACCTAGAAAAACATTAGGAAGGAGAAAGAGGAAAGGACATGAGGTGCCTAACGAACAAGCTAGGAAAAAGAGAAATCATCTCTATTAAGAACAGTAAGGGAGAAGAAATAAGGGATAGAGACGAAATAGTGAGGACAACAGACAAATTTTACAATTCACTATACAACACACAAATTGAGAAGCTGGAACAAGCTAAGAAATATCATAAAGTGATGAACCTTGGGTCGGAAGAAATCGCGGAAATTAAGGAGGATGAAATCATGTACGCCCTAAAATCGATGAAGAGAAATAAGGCTCCAGGTGAAGATAACGTCATGACAGAAATGATTGAAGAAGCCGCAGAAATAATTAACCCAAGGTTAAAGAGTCTATTCAGTCATTGCCTAAATCAAGGAAACATCCTGGAAAGCTGGAACAATGTCTTGGTCGTAATATTATTCAAAAAAGGTGATACATCATTACTTCAAAACTACAGACTGAAAAGTCTGCTTTCACACATGTTTAAACTACTTACAAAGATCATCACTCATCGGTTATCGAAAAAACTAGACGATTATCAACCAGTAGAAAAGGCGGCCTTCCGGAAGGGGTTTAGTACATGCGACCATCTCCTCAAAGTGAAAATTCTTATAGAGAAATCAATCGAGTACAATTTTCCTTTGTATATGGCCTTCATTGATTATGAGAAGGCATTTGACTCTATCGAACACTGGGCACTAATAGAAGAACTCAACCATGCACGTATTGACTCTCGATATACTAAACTGATTAAAGCATATTCCAACATGATAGAGCAACCATCAAAATGTGCGAATGCACTAACAGCTTCCCGATTGATAGAAGTATTAGACAGGGAGATACAATCTCGCCTAAATTATTTACTTTGGCACTTGAAGGCGTCTTTAAAAGGATTGACTTGTCTAGTAAATGAATAAATATCAATGGCGAAAGACTAAATCATCTAAGATTTGCAGACAACGTTGTTCTGTTCGCGGAAAATGAAGAAGACCTAAAAAATATGATAACAGAATTAGAGCAAACATCAAAGGAAATAGGACCTAAAATCCACCTAACTAAAACAAAGACAATGTGTCGACAAGACCTACAAATAACTATAACTGGAAAACGGATAGACAACGTCAGGGAATACATATATCTTGGACAAAATGTGACACAGGGTAAGCAAAATATAAAAATAGAGAGATGACAATGACTAGGATGGGTAGCATTCGGAAAACTAGCTTTCATTCTAGAAAACAAAAAGATACCCCAGAACTTACGATTTAAAGTATTTTACCAGTGTGTTCTCCCTGTCATAACCTATGGAGCTCAAACATGGATCCTCACAATACAAATAATAACAAAACTGGAAGTTACACAAATGGCTATGGAAAAGGCAATGATCGGTATCTCGTTAAGACACAGGATAAGAAACGTATGGATCAGGCAGAGAACTAAAGTAACTGACATAACAACAAGAATAACACAGTTAAAATGGAATTGCGCCGGACACATAGCTCGCATTAAGGACAATAGATGAAACGCTAAGATGCTCAAGTAGAGATAATGGGCAAGAAAAGGAAATAGAGGTCGACCAGTAACTCGATGATACGACGATTTTAAGAGATCAGCAGGACAACCATGGATAAGAATCGCACTTGATAGGGATAGATGGAGAACGTTAAGGGAAGCCTATGCTCAATGCTGGGCGCAAAAAGGCTAAAAGAAGAAGAAGAAGTTCTTGCCTTCATTTGGACGAATTTATCCAAAAAATTACAATTTATACAACTGAATATTCTTTTCGTGAACAAAAAAAGGGCCTATTTCTTTTATAGCAAGACCACGAACTTCTCAAAATATGAAAAATAGTTGATTTCCTACATGTTTTGGGTATTTTTGAGAAGAACTCAATGCATTATCGACTGAAAACGATCGTTTCGATAATAGGAATAATATTTTTTCGAGTTTTTGTGTTCACTTTTCTCGCAAACTAAGATAATTTTAATATTTTAGAGAAAAAATTTTCTAGTCAGCTTCCTTATCTGGAAGTGATCTCAGACTACAGAATCAATAGCTGTATGCAGTTATTAGCGTTTCTTTTGAAATTTCTGTCTAAAATATTACATTTAATACAACTGGATATAGTTTTCGAAAAAAAATAGAGCCGATTTTTTCTATCTAAGAAAATTTGTATATTGTATTGAAAAAATTTTCTTGCAAGCTTCCTGATTTGTAAGTGTTGGCAGACTATAGAATCTTTAACCGTTTGTAGTTCTTAGCCTTTATTTCGACGGATATTTCCAAAATATTACAATTTATACATCTAAATATAATTTTCGTGAACGAAAAAAAGGGCTGATTTCTTTTTTAGCAAGACTACGAAGTTCTCAAAAAGATGAAATCTTGTAGATTTCCTACATATTTTTGGTATTTTCGCATAGAAATTAATGCTTTTTTGATGGAGAATGTTCGTTTTTATCATGAGAATAATTTTTTTTCGTGTTTCAGAGTACTTTTTTTCGCAATCGAATATAATTTTATTATTTTATTGTAAAAAATGTCTAGCCAGCTTCCTTATCCGTAATGTTCATAGTCTACAGAATCTATAGCTGTATGCAGTTCTTAGCATCCATTTTAAAACATCTGTCAAAATATTACATTTAATACAGCTGAATATAGTTTTCGAAACAAAATTGGACCAATTTATTTTTATCTATGAAAAATTTTATTAAATATTAAAGAAATTTTCTCTCCAGCTTCCTGATCTGTAAGTTTTGCAGACTATACAATCTATTGCTGTATGTTGTTCCCATTTTACATATCGAAGGATATATCCAAAATATTACAATTATACACCTGAATATTATTTTCGTGTACAAAAAAAATGCTGATTGCTTTGATGGAAAGACAAAGAACTTCTCGTAAAGATGAAAAATTATTGGTTTTTTACATGTTTTGGGTAATTTTTGATTAGAAAAAATGCTTTTTGACAAAGAACCATCGCATTGATTCTTTAACTGTATGTAGTTCTTGGCCTTTATTTCGAAAGATATGTAAAAAATATTATAGTTTATACCTCCGAATATAGTTTTCTTGAACGAAAAAAAGGGCTTTATTTTTTTAAGGCAAGACACGAAATTCACGAAGTAATGAAATTTCGTTCATTTTCAAATTTTTTTGCTAATTTTCGAAGCGAAATTAATTCATTTTCGACGAAGAACCATATCTTTGATCATAGGAATAATATATTTTCGAGTTGTTTGGTACTTTTTTTCGTTGTTTAAGAAAATTTTCAGATTTTATTGAAAAAAATATTTAGCTAATTTTCTGATCAGTCAGTGTTCGCAGACTATAGGATCTTAAACTGTATGTAGTTTTTAGCCGTTTTTTCAAAGGATTTGTAAAAAACATTAAAATTTTAATAACAAAATATAGTTTTCGGAAACGATAAAAAGGGCCAAATTTTTTATGGAAATACTAGGATTATCTAGAAAAGATGAATAGTCGTTGATTTCTTACATGTTTTTTGTATTTTTTGATAAGAAATTAATGTTTTTTTGACAAGAACAATCGCTTTGAATTTGGGAATAATATATTTTTGAGATTTTTGGTACTTTTTTCCGTTGTCTAAGTAAATTTTCATATTTTATTAAAAAAATTTTTTTGCAACCTTCCAGATGTTTAAGTTTTCGCTGAGTATAGAATCTATAGCTGTATGCTGTTCTTTGCAACTATGTCGAAGGATTTGTCAAAACGATTACTATTTATACAACTAAATATTATTTTCGTGAACGAAAAAAGGGCCGATTTCTTTGACGGCAAGACTACGAAATTCTTAAAATGGTGAAATATTGTTGATTTCCTACATTTTTTTGGTAATTTTTGAGTAGAATTTAATGCTTTTTTGACGGTGAACGATCGTTTTAATCCTGGGAATGAAGTTTTTTCGAGATTATGGGTTTTTTTCGTCATCTGAGAATATTTTCATATTTTTGAAATTATAATTCTTTTGGTGTGTTTGGGAATATTTGATAGGAATGATTTTTTTCCTTGCGACTCCACAAAGTTTGTTGGTATTTACGACGCGCGGCAAAGCGATTTTGATATTTACGGCATTAAGTCATTCTTTTTACGTCTCTTTTTTTTTCTCAAGCGGGTCACCTATCAAAGTACTAATCGTACTCAGGGCTGCTTGACCTAAATGATAGAGCGGGAAGTAGTTCTATTATCGCGCTATGACCGTTTACGCATAAAGTAATTCGATATATTTCCCTTATATTTTATGTGGACTGATATATATATATATATATATATTGTAAACGGCACCACACATAAGATTTCATAAGGCCGTTACTTTCAATAGCGGACAATTCCTAATAATTGTAATAACCCGTTACCATAAGACTCATAAGAAGAGTCATCATAACTAACATAAGAATCGGCAAACACTGAACTAACTCACTCACTTTATAACTAACATGAGAACCGACAAATACTGAACTAAACTCCTAACTAACTCCTTCCTCTCCTGCCGTATTGTCCGACTGCCCTTTTATACTTTTCCATCGAACAACGAAGCATCGGCCTCCCTCCACGTGTGACGCATACTGCCTCTGTTCCTTACACTTAATCTTAAGAATATCGATATCCTAAACAAACATCCGCACGCACTCACACCAGAGCAGGCGCCAACGTGCACGAACCTACATAAGACGTTTACAATAAATTGATTTTTCTTTCGATCATTTATGTATTATATATATATGTAAGTTGGGGATAAATCCAAACTGTAATGCGACTCGCTAGATGGAGCTGCTTGAAACTCAGACCAAGTTCAAGTCGCCTGGCCGCGGCACTTGAGAGTCGTAACTACGTGAGACGAGAAGTAAACTCGTAGAGATTTTTGTTATTCATTTATTATTTAAGTTTAATATTTAAGTTTATTATATATTATATATCGTTTATTATTTATTATTTAAGTTATAATCATAATAAGGAAAGCTCTACATTTTTGTTGATTCAGTTTCAACATAGCATCAACCGTTGTACTAATTATTCAAACCGTAGTTACCACCACTACCAAGCAAAGAAATTTACTTATATATATAATACATAAATTATATAAATATAATACATTATATATAAATTATATAAATTATAATACATCATATATTATATATATACATATATAAATTTAAATATATGTAAGAATATTTTTTGTAACCCTACTTTTTATACTTCCTTACTCTGATATTCTTTACTGCCTACCTTTATATACTTCACTCTTTACTCTTTACTCTTACACTTTTGATATTCTTCTACTCTTTACTCCTCTTCCTCCACGACTTCTCTTCGCTACCGCTGATTCTTATCTCTTTTACTTAACTCTTAACACTCCGTCATTATACTCTTTACATTATACTCTTTATATTATACTCGTCGATATTATACTCTTCATATTATACTCCTTGATATTATACTCTTTACACTCTTTAAATTCTGACGCTATACTCTTACTCTCTTTACATTCTTACGTTATACTCTTTACATTGTACTCTTCGTATTATACTATTGCCAATCTCCCCATTCTCACATCTTATATACTCTTTTCTTCTCGTATTCCCCGCAACAACGCTAAGTACACGCACACACTCATACTCTCTCATTTCCTTCACACTATGACAATAATGGACAATATTTCTTATGTCTCTACCGAAAAACAACTTCACTTATTCGAATAGCGTTTATATTTATCTACAATCGTTCTCGAATATTCATATCTTAACGATTCTGCTTACATTTTTTCTAACTCTACCTAACTGACACAAAACTTTACTTTTACTTGAAATACGTATTTATTTAGAAATGATCGTACTCAAATATTCGTATCTTTAAGCTTCTTGCTCACATTTTTTCCAGTCCTCGATATATATACAATATATCAATCGATTAAAAATATGTTTCCTTTCTTTTTTTGTTAAGTAATTAAATAACAATAATTAGTAGCTTATCTTCTCATTCTTTAATCCTCCCCCATTTTACCTGGTCACGTTATATATATATTACATATTTATAAAATTAAATAAATATATGAAAAATAATATTATAATAAAAGAAAAATAATCAGCTTACATTAGCGAATATTATCGACCATCAAGCAGCGAGGGGGGAACAGGTTTCTTTATCAAATATATTCTATGTAAAAAGAAAATTAATAATAATATAATAATAATAACATTAAATAAAAAATAAACAAAAAAAATTAAAAAGTAACAAGGAAAATTACTAATGATAATAATATTATTATTATTATTTCTTAAAGGTTTTTTTTTAAAGTTCTTTTTGAGGTTATTGAGGTTTTATTCGCTTTGGTACGCCGAAGAAGTATAACTTGTTACGTGCGTTCATAAGTTTTTTAATAACTCTTTTCTTTCTGTTTTTAAATTATTTTTCACATTTCTTGACTTTTAAATATATACAGGAAAGAAAAAATTATTTATTACAAAAAATTAGAAATAATAAATATTTTCACATCTTGCGAAATAATAAAGAAAAATTTAATTTTCTTATTAGAATTAACATTTTATTTTTTAACAGGTATATAAAAATAGATAAATAAAGATTTATCACTTGTGAAGATTTTATCAAGATACAATCATTAGTCCATCATGAATTGTCACCAAAATTTTTCATAAAATGATTCGAAGTGTACGAAACTCTTTAAAATTATTAAAATTAAATGAAAAAGAAACGTTTTTAAACGTTAATTAGGTTTGTTCTCCAACAATCTTTTAAAAAATCGTTGTTTATGTAAAAAGTCATCTTTATTATTTGCGCAAAATGTGAAAAATTTTATTGTTTTGAATGCTTTTACGAAAACTATCACTATAGAACCTGCGTTTAATAAATAATAATAAATGTACAATAAATGTTAAAACTCACAGATATAAAAAAATTATACATGAAATTTTAAATGATTAGAATAAATGCGATTGTTATTTGTTAGTATATTGAAGATTTATTTATTTTCATATACCTGTTAAAAAATAAAATGTTAACTGTAATTTAAGGATAAAATTTTCCTTTATTATTTTTGCAAGATCTGAAAAAATTTATTACTTAACTCATTTCTGTGAGCTCTTAAAAGAAATCATGAAGCGTCGCATTCTATCTAAGGTAGCGCAGATATCCTATCAACTGAGCTTCATCTTCTCAGTGACTATTACAGCCAAAATGCTTCTTCAGGAGCTTTGGTTGTATAAGGTTAGCTGGGACAACTCATTACTATCTAAAATTACATTTAGATTGTTGAACATTAGAGAAGATTGGAAAACCTTGGCCCAGGTCCCGATCCCTAGATAGTTGGATACCTGGACCGACTCTACGGTAGAACTTCATAGTTTCTCTGATGCTTCACAGATAGCGATGTCAGCTGTAGTCTACAATTTTGTCAGCTCGTCGTCCTCAGGCGTCAAAACCACTCTCGTTTGCACGAAAACGAAGGTACCACTACTTAAACTACTAACCACTCCGTAGTTAGAACTTACTGCAGCGCTACGACGCACGAAGCTATTGAAGTACACTCATGCTACACTTCAGCTACCAATAACTTCTACTTACTTGTGGACAGACTCAAGGGTGACACTCTCGTATATCATGGCACCTGCTTCTCGCTGGAAGGACTATGTCAGGTACAGGGAGACTCAAATCCAAGAATTTTTGCCTTAGGCTCAATAGACGAATGTTCCTGGCACCTTCAACTAAGCTTATAGCCCTTTAAGAGGCTTGATAACTCAACAGCTTGCTGATCATCCTTTATGGTGGACAGGACCACCATTAAAGATCAAGTAAATTGACTCCTGGCAAAACTAAACGGCAACACCAGACGATCTTAGTTCGCAAGAGGCTTGTTTTGGTGTTGCACTCTTCGTAAAAGTTTCAAAAATAGAGTACCATTTACATTTGACACATCGGTACTCTTCCCTCAAAAAAATCATCAAGATGACGCCTCTTTGTTTCAATGTCGTCATGAGACTGACGAAAAATCCTCATAACTCACTCCCAACGATTATCTTATCGGAAGACATAGAAGCAGCTAAGACATTTTTGGCTATGGCTACTCAGGCAGCTTTCATCTGAATCCCAAAATCAAAATACTAAAGACAAACTTAAGTCTGTCCAAGGCACATGCCTTAACTCGACTGACCGCCTTCCTTGATCACGAATGAGTCATCCGAGTAGGGGGTCAACTAAACAGGTCATTACTCGCATTAGAGAGCAAACATTTAGCAATCTTTCTAGGACACTAACGCTTTATCACACACATTATAGAGAAATCATATTAAAGCACTCATCATAGAGGCTTCCAACTAACACTTGCAGACATAAGGAAATCATTCTGGATTCTTGGAAGCAGGGCTCCAGTCAAGACCTTCATTACCTGCTGTATGTCATGCAACGAGGCATTTGGGCTCAGAAATTTATAGAACAGCTGCCAGTTGAGCGTGTAACCCAATCACGATAATTCACTCCCACCGGAGTTGACTACGCGGGACCACTAACTATCAAATGAAGGAAAAGTCGTGGTGTGAAGTTAGCAAAAGGTTTGATCTACGTCTTCGTATGTCTTGCGACTTCTGCTGTCCACCTCGAGACTGTAGGCGATTACACAACTGATATTTTTATAGCAGCTTACCGACTAAAGAGGCATTCCACGCAGACTGCAGTCAGACTGCAGCACAAACCTCATAGGCGCGGACTTTATTTTGAAACGCATGTTCGCCTAATTCACTCAAGAATATCATGCCATCTCATCAGTGCTCTCAACCGACTTCACCTAGTGACATTTCTATTCTACAGCTGCACCACACATAGGTGGTAAATGGGAAGCGATGGTGAATTCAATTAAGTTTCACCTCCGACGAATGATAGGAGGAACCCTGCTCACGTTCAAAGAACTCATCACATTTCCCACAAATAAGGAAAATTTTGAACCTAAGGTTCCTCGAACTTCTCAGTGATGATCCGCACGATGTGGCTGCACTCACACCTAAGCATTTTCTGATTCGAAAAGCACTCTCATTACTGCCTGTTTGGGAACAAGCGTTCCCAACGAACGGCGCCCCCCGACAGTTATTGCGTGATGAAGACACGCCTCGTTCCCCAGCTACTATTGAAGACTTGCCGTAACGCTGGCTTCTCCGGCAGCAATTACAATCGAAGTTTTCTTACGAAGTTTTCTTCATACCATTTGTTTGACCACTCAAATGATTAATACAATCTCTCTAAGCCTTTCTCAGGGGATTATTACAATCCAGAACCTCTTTTAAGCCGTCTCACTCTACTAAAAACCGACTTCTCACCCGTCTCACTTACGGTAACATGTGAAAAAACCACCTGTTTATAACTAAAATATTTAAAGTTAAACCTGTCTATTGTAAAGTGCTCTGCGTCTATATCACTTTTTTTTTATTTCGATCCTTCGAACCGGATCGAGCATTTACAATTGCTAACTATACAAAGCAGTGTGAAGTGCGTGTAGTGCCGTCTCTCTCGCTCCCCGGCGTTCGTGCCTCGCTAGGTATAGTGCCGTCTCTCTCCCTCTCGTGCGCGTTCTTCGCGTGAGGCTCTCTCGCGTTCGTGCGCTGCGAGGTATAGTGCCGTCTTTCTCTCTCTCGTGCGCGTCACAGGTCTGACTTTCCCGCGCGTGTTGTGCGTGTGTGCTATTCGGCGTTGTTTGTGCATTAGACCGCTCATAAAAATAACTGCCGTACCGGCTCACCCGATCGTTGACAATGCCTCTCATGCGTGATCAAGATGCAGCTCCCAAGAGGTCAGCTGACTCAATACCGTCATTAACAGGGTCGCAGACTAAGTCGACGAATCTGCTTGGCATCTCAAACTAAGCTTAAGGTCAAGGGGCGATAACTCGAAACCAGTCGCCGTCAAAGCTCAGCGGAGAGCTACGCTTACGATTTCATGCTCATAATGAGCTAGTCGAGTCGATGAAGGATATTCTTAGCTAATTCCATGAGCCAGCAGCTTACATAGCGTTGACCGAAGTGACCATGATGTTGGACCAGTTTAAATAGCTGCACCAGGCTTTTTAAACGGAGCACTCTTGGTTTGTTTCTCACTAGCTCCCTGCAAACTTGGATAACTCATACTTCACCAGGAAGGTCAGTCTCACCGAAAGCCAGTTTGTGCTCAAGGTCAAGCGCTTACAAGGACGTCTCAAGGAGCAGCTTACGCAGCCTACTCAGCCAGCCGCCTAAACTGAAATTGGAGCTCGAACCCGCTCACGACTACCCAAGTTGACAGTGCCTAGTTTTGGCGGAGAAATTCTCAAATGGCAAGACTTCAAGGCAATGTTCGTCTCGGTCATCGGGAATCGCTCAGATCTGAGCGATCTCGAGAAGTTCCAATATCTCAAAGTCGCAATGCAGGGTGACGCTTCAGAGCTCATCATCGACCTCATGCCAGACCCTACTTCTTATACAGCAGCATGGTCGATGCTTAATACTCGATTTGAGAACAAGCGTCTGGTCATCAAATCTCATCTTGAACGGCTACTCAACCTCAAGCTCATGCAGAAGCAGCAGGCTAGCTCACTTACCAAGCTGGTTAACATCGTCAACGAGACGACTCAGGCTCTCAAACGCTCACCACGAAAAACATCGATGAGTGTCTCATTGTGACACTTGTCAGTGAGCTGCTCGGCCGAGACACTCGCGAGGGATGAGAAACATCGTTCACATCTGCCGGAGAGTTTCTACCTCTCAGTCAGCTCACGGAGTTTCTCATGGCCCGGGCTAATACGTTTGATAACATCGAGGAGAACGCGACCTAAGCGACTGCTAAGCTCAACATTGCGAAAACAAACTGTGCCCAGGCGCGTCAGCGCTCATCAGGCTTCTCAACAGTCCCAATCCAACTCACCAAAGCCGGTTACTCAGTCGACTAAACAGGCAGCTCACTCAGCTTAGCCGCGCTCGGCTTATCCGTGTGATTTCTGTGGGCATGATCACTATATTGTGATGTGCACGAAGCTGCGAGACTACTCAATTGATCAGCGGGTAAGGATCGTGGAGAAACGAAGCCTATGCTGCAATTGCCTATACATGCACAACGTTGGAAAATGCAACAGACTCAGGCATTACAGGACCTGCAACGGCTCGCATCACACCATACTCCATGGGGCCAACCTCTCAGGCATCTTCGGCACACCTCCAGATCGCACTCAGACTGCTCCGCGGGATCAGGCGACAGCTTGTCCGTTGAGCCGGAACTTCTACCGGGCTCAGACGACAGCAGATGCCAAGCCCTCACCCGCTTAAAGGTCAGAACAGTTCGTCAATAATCACGATCTCACAACTGACTCTCAACTTACACCAGAAAAACTTGAGTGTGAACACCATTTCCAGACTACTTATGCAAGAGACCTTATAGGGCGTTACATCGTCAGAATACCTCTCAACTTGTTCCCGAAACTCTTGGGCGTCCCTCAGCATACGGCTCACGCATGTCTTCAAAGAACTCTCACACGGCTTCGCAGAGACCGTCAGTATCAGCAACAGTACACTCAGTTGCTGCGAGAGTACGAGGAGGCTGGTAACATGAACAAGCTCGACGACAACTCAACGAGTATAAGGCCACACTACTATCTGCCACATCACAGCGTTCTCAAGCCAGAGAGTTCAACCACTAAGCTCAGAGTGGTCTTCAACGGCTTAAGCGCAAGCTCCACAGGCTTCAATGACTTCGTGACCGCTGGTCCAAACTTAATACTCAACATATTTGATCTGCTCATCTGGATACGTCGCCGCAAGTACCTGTTGCCGCGGACATCACAAAGATGTATCGCAACAGGAGAATCAAGGAAGATCTGGCCATACACGAGATGATAGAGGACGAGTGGAGACAGATGTTTGAAGCAGATCGAGAGGAGTGTCGAAGACATGCAAAAAATCTTGATGGCTAAGGCGGAAAAACCAAAGGTCTTACAATAAAATAAGAACTGTCGCAACGCAATATAATGAGGGTGATCTGGTTGCGATCTGACGGACACAATTTGTACTCCTTACGAACGACCGTAATCTGGTGCGAAAAGTGCGGGAACATAGAGGTCCCTACACGACGTCTACAGCAGTTGATTCAATGAAACCAAGGTTTTGGGAAGATGGAGAAATTTTAAGCGAAGACGATGAAGAAAAGTAGCATATTTGAGGACAGATATATTTGCCAGAACGGCCGAGTGTGGGGTTGGGGAATATTTGAGAAGTGTAAATATAATTATGTGTAATGTTATAGTTGTGAATGGTTGAAAGGAATGAAAAATGCATCGGTTGAGGATTGAGAAAGGGACCGTTTCGTTAAATAAGTATATTTGTTTAGGTTGTAAGCTTATACTGTCTGAACTTGTCGCATTTATGTGGCCACGTCGAAGTCTCTCGAACGTTCTTAATTTTAAAGTGCAGAAAGAGCCTTTCTTCGTGAACGGGAATCATCGGGAAGTTTCCAGAAAGAATACCAGGAAATAACGATAGATGATGGAGGGGATGCAGTGTACAAATATTCGAAGGAAAGGACTGGTGAGCGCTTCCGGTAATAGTTTTGTTGAGATGACGAGTGTGAGGTGTAATAGAAAAGACGGAAGACAACTGGGGACAGCGAAAAGATAAAAGACGACGATAGGCGACGAAGAGTCAGGTTCGGATGTTCTTCGCTAATTAGGACGGTTGTCTTCGAACGTAAAGGGTTACACCTAATATATCGTGGCATTAGGCTATTTGTTTAGATTATAGATACTTACTATTCTATCTCTTATATATTAAAACATTATACTTTTTTAATCATTAATAAATAAATACTATTACTATAAAATATAAATCTTACATATAAATATATATATATATAAGACTATTTATGGTGTAGGTAGAATACAGTTAAAACAAAATTGTGTTTCTGTAACGAGAAGATTTAAACTTTTATTTACAAACTTATGTGACTAATATACATTTCTTACCTGTAACTAGAAGAAACGACATTTAGTGTTCGTTATAAACCGTATCGTCTCAACTGCTCAAGTAAACGCTCGCGACTGATCTCGAAACTCTTATCTATCCCCCTCTCTTTTAAAACAGCTGACTTATTTGTCAGTTGTATGTACCGACGATTATAACTAACGCGGTAAATTAATTAAAGAATATTTCTTTACATATATATATTAGACTGTGCCAAATAAATCGACTATTTTTTTTTTTTCGGTCCTATATCAAAATTTCGTTGAGAGTGACGAAAAAAAAATTGTGTCAAAATTTGAGCTCTCTATCCTTATTTTTCAGTTAGCGCTCGCTAAAATAAGAATTTTCGCCAAAAAATGTTTTTTTTCACTTATTTTTTGGTTATAGACAATTCAATATACCAAATATTAAAAAACCCTTGGTATGGTTTTGTAGGAAATTAAATTCTCTACAAAGATGATTTTTTATCGAACTTAAAAAGTCAACAGCTTTTTTTTTATAGCTGATTAAATTACATTTCGTTCTATAATTTTCATTTTTAATTATTGATGAACACTTATTAAACTACTTCCTAACGAAAAGAACATACTAATGCAATTTTTCTAGGAATATTTATGATCCAAAAAAATAGTTTTTATGCCGTAATGAATGTAAATACTGTTGAGTAATTATATTCTTTACTTTTAAAATAATGAATTACATGTCAATTCTATTTTTTTCTGTTTTTCACCTTATTGATTCACAAAATTCGGTGAAATTTTTCTGTTTAAGTGAGAATTGCACAAACCTATGATTGTATAAAAAATCATTAGTATTTAATAGAAATAGATAATTACTAAAAACGAAATATCTTAAAAAATTTTAATAAATTAAAAAATGATATGCTAATCATTATTATTGTCTTTATTCATATGTTTTACTAGTTTTAAAGAGCTTACATTTTTTAAATAAACATTAATATAATTATGATAGACACACTTTTAATCTTGTTATATATAAATGAAACTAATAAGATCTTTACTTGAATTATTTTAAAATCAGTTATGAGATTCGAGTAAACATATTACTCACATAAATCTCGTTTGTTACAATTAGGATATTTTTTGCGATGCTCAGCAGCAACTTGTAATAAAAAACTGTTTTTGTTCTTCATCACAAGTGAGACTATCATTATATTTATCAATTAACGCTACAGCTCTTTCGGCAATATCATTTACAACTTTTATCGATCGAACTATTTTTAAAGAAGCCTGGTACTCGTCATCAAATTTTCATTGATCTACAGGTAAATCAAGAAAACTTGTAGATAAACAGAACTTCTCGAATAAAACCATCGACTTTGAGTAACAAATCACTTATATCTTTTGAGCCGAATGATTTTAAATCTTCTTGTTTTGTGTCTATCATAATTATTAATGTTATTTAAAAATGTAAGCTCTTTAAAACTAGTAAAACATATGAATAAAGACAATAATAATGATTAGCATATCATTTTTTTAATATTAAATTTTTAAGATCTTTCGTTTTTAGTATTATCTATTTCTATAAATACTAATGATTTTTTATACAATCATAGGTTTGTGCAATTCTCACTTAAACAGAAAAATTTCACCGAATTTTGTGAATCAATAAGGTGAAAAACAGAAAAAAATAGAATTGACATGTAATTCATTATTTTAAAAGTAAAGAATATAAATTACTCAACATTTACATTCATTACGGCATAAAAACTTTTTTTGGATCATAAATATTCCTAAAAATTGCATTAGTATGTTCTTTCCGTTAGGAAGTAGTTTAATAAGTGTTCATCAATAATTAAAAATGAAAATTATAGAACGAAATGTAATTTAATCAGCTATAAAAAAAAGCTGTTGACTTTTTAAGTTCGATAAAAAATCATCTTTGTAGAGAATTTAATTTCCTACAAAACCATACCAAGGGTTTTTAATATTTGGTATATTGAATTGTCTATAACCAAAAATAAGTGAAAAAAAACTTTTTTTGGCGAAATTCTTATTTTAGCGAGCGCTAACTGAAAAATGAAGATAGAGGGCTCAAATTTTGACACAATTATTTTTTCGTCACTCTCAACATAATTTGATATGGGACCGAAAAAAAAATAGTCGATTTATTTGGCACAGTCTATATATATATATTATCTTTTCAAAATAATTCTATTTTTCTTTTCCTTTGAATCACAATTTTCAACATAGAAAATACGATATCTATATATTTATGTGTTGTAATGCTCAAAAATGCCCGGCTGATTGTACGCTAAGAATAAAGAAAATTTGCTACAAAGATGTAATAAGGGACACGAATTGAAGCGTGCTAATACCAATTGTCGTATTTAACGAGTAAATGAGTACATTTCATTCAATTCATTGCGAATTGCGATGCACCAGCAAAACCGTGCAGTTTAAACTGCTGAATCAGCGAACGTGTTTAACCACCGCGGGATGGAGAGTCTGGCCAGACTAGTTAGCTCCTGTCTGATTCTACGCCATTGAGTTATTAGTGGTTCTGGGAGTGAGTTGTCCCAGTTGAAAGTGTGTAGCCAAAGTGATTGGAGGAACATTTTGTCTTTGATGACAATTAGTGCGGCGAATCCCAATGAATCAGAGATTAGTGCTAATTCTGAGAATATGAGGCGCTTCTGTTGGAGTTAGTTGCTGAGATAGTTGAGTAGTTGAACGTGTCTTTTTGAGATGACCATCGTATTCCAAGGATTTTGGTGTCGCAATCGTCTAATAAGATGCCTGAGTCCTTGCCACGTTTAGAAAGGAGCACTGCTAATAGCTGTTTAGAGGTAGAATTACACTTCGCCAGTAGGAAGCCGCACGCCTTGTACAGCCGTATGAGTTGATGAGCGGTCTGAATCAGCTCTTCCAATGAGTCCGCTTCTCCGAAAATATCGTGGATATATCGCCCGTGAGTGATTGTTTTCACCGCAAGCGGGTAACTTAAGCCTTCGTCTTCCGCAAGTTGAAGTAGCGTCCTTACTGCAAAGAACGAGGCTGCCTTGGTTCCATACGCAACCGTAGTTAGTTAGAAGTGAGATTCCATGAGCTGCACTTCTAACCAAAATATCCTATGGAGATCGCAATCTCGGGGTGAATCCTAATCAATAACACTTTTTTTCTAATTCCGCATTTACCTTACATTTTGTATTTCACTAATTCCCATACATACACTCATACATATACATAGGCACCTTCGTTTACAAATATGATTACATTTTATTCTTGCTCGCTGTCTAAGACGATACAGAACCTTGCTTGTTGAAGCCGTTATAGTTAGATATAACAACGTGAATTTAGAAAAGCTGTCTACTATTACGAGAATATGATAGTAATTCTTTCTCCTAGGTGGGAGTGATTCAAGATGCTCTATGTGATAGGTATCCAACGGCTGCTCGCTTTTATTAACAGTGTTAAGCCATCCCTCTAATTTACCCTCTTTCCTCGCAGCTAAAATGCATTCTACACAATTACGAATTACTCTTTTCACTTTCGATTGTAATCCTGAAATCAAATATTCTTTTTCCAGGAGCACTATGGTTTTGTTTGCAGGAAAATGACCTATCTCATTGCATTTCTTAATAATCGACGTTTGCATCTCTTTGGAGCAATTACACGCACGTTATCTCCTACTCTCTTAAATAACACGCCTCCTTGTATGATATATCTACCGTCTTTACCTGTTTTAACCATCTCGTATATTCGTCGTACATCGACGTCTTCTTTCAGAGCTCGTCGCAATCGTAATGTTAGTGAATCAAACCTATGGTGTAAAGTAAAAAGTAGTAAAGTAAAACTAAGTTACTAAGTAAAGATTTGTTTATTTATAATTTGTATTAATTCTTGATGCCACACTTTATTGAAAGCTTTTTCTACATCTTCAAAGACGGCTGACCAGTACTCCTTATTTTCTAAAGCTGTTGTTTAGTGTTAGTTAGTCCATGTACTTGTTCAACGGTAGAGTGCTTGTTTCGGAATTCAAATTGATAGTCAGAAATAAGGTTTTTGTCCGAAATTATTCGTTTCATTCTTTTGTTATTATTTTTTCCAGTAGTTTAGATAGTAATGGTAAGAGCGATATAGGTCTATAAGAATTTACATCATGCGGATCTTTATTAGGTTTATAGAGCATTTTAATTTTCGCGAATTTCCAAGTACTTGGAAAGTAATAGACTCGTAATACTGCATTAAATATTATTGTAAAAATCCTTATCGCTTTAGGTGGCAGTTCCTTTACTATTCTGCTATTTATTAGATCGTAACCTGGTGCCTTTCTTATTTTGATTTCTGATATTAGAATTCTAATTTCTTCGGCTATTGTGCTATAAATGTTTTTATGAGATTGTGATTTTTTCTGAAGTCATTTACATTAGTGTCTGTGCACGTATAAATATTGAAGTTGTGTGCTTTGAATATGTTTTCTAGGTTTGTTGCAAGGTTTTCGCTTGTTTTTCTGTGCTTTTTGCCCATGAGTCGTCAAAATTTCGTATGGCTGGTATTGATTTTACTGGATTTTTTAATTTTTTTGTTGTTTTCTTTAGAATTATTTGTATCTTCGTGAGGTGAAAGTGATTTCAGGTATCTTTCGAATTCTGCATTGTTGTAATCCCGTATGCTCTGCTTAACATCTTTAGTTACTTTGTTTAGTAGTCTCTTATTACTCTTTGTTTTATTTTTCTGCCCCCTAGCTTTAACTTGCCATTTTATTTTTACTTTATGCAAATAATGCAAGGGTATGACGGAATTTTTCTGGATAAAACATTTTGGGATGTATATGCCCACGCTGCTTCTTGTATAGCATCTGTTAGGTTGTTAGCTGCATTTCTATTTGTAAAGAGGTCTTCAGCAGAATGTCAAAGTTTAATTTTGATTCAAAAGTTTCTTTAAAGATCATCTAATTTGTGCTCCAATTGCACAGCGTTGATGATTTTTTATATAGTATAGGTTTGTCCTGGTAAGCCTATATTATAGGTGAATGGTCTGAACTGAAATCAAGTGATGATTTGGTTTTAATGTGCATTAGGTTTTTGAATTTTAGGACGCTGAAGTCTATTAAGTCGGGAGTTTTATTAGAAGCTGATTGCCAGTATGTTGGTTTACCTATCGTGAGGATGTCTAGGTTTGCGTTCGTATATAGGAGTTTAAAATTTACCTCTTCGTGAAGTGGTTTTTGATCCCCAATATGGATGTTTGGCGTTAAAGTCGCCAGCTGCTAAATTTATTACCTAGTTCCTTGAAAAAGTTGTTCTATTGGTCGATTGTAATTTTTAATTTTAGCGGTGCTATATAGCCGATAGTTTAATTGAATTACACTGTGTTTTAATGTAATTGTGGTGGCTTTAAGGTAATCGTTGTTTATTTTCCTGTGTAGATGATGTTATCTCGTTTCCACCATGCGTTTTACCTGAAGAATGTTTTGTGTCATACATGGTTTAGTATGGAATATTTATTTAGTTTCTGTTTGTGAGATGAGTTTCAGATACGAATAGAATGTCTATATCATGCGTATATGAATGCTTTGGTTTTTTGAATTCGTTGTTGTAATCTGTTTCTTTTCCAAACCGCTATTTTTATTTGTGTATCCATATTTGTTATTAAATAGCATTTTTGTTAATAGTTTTAGCATTGTGATAACTTGTTGCGTTTGTTTTTTAAAAGAGAATCTTGCTCTATTAATTCTTGTAATGATTTCTGTATTTTAATAGAGTGTTTTGGTAGTTCTTTAATGTCCGATGTCTCCTCAGTGTTTCAAGTCTTTTGTATTGTATGTGCACGTTTGGTTATTTCGGCGAAGCTACTTCTTGATTCACTGAGTTCAACTATCGGTGGATTATCCTTGTTGGCGTTTATGTTTTGTTTATTGTAGTATGTTTCTTCGTAAGGATCGTCTAGAAAAGATTTTCCCATACTTATATTCTCAGCGTTGGATACAGTTTTTGTTGAAGTAATTTTCTCGTCTAAAATCTTTTGTTATTTGCTTAGTTTTACTGTTGCAGTTGAACATATTACTTTTTCAAATCTGCCCTCTTGAAGACAGAGTGATTTTAAGTGATTTTTGGCACATTTTACACATGCAGGATTTCTGTTATAGTAATTTTTGTGTGCTCATAGGCTTGGCATCTTTTGCATTAAGGTATTTCTCTTTTAGTTCTTAGTGGTTCGACTTTAATTATTGTATTAAGCAGGGTTTTATACTCGTATATATTTTTTGCTATTATCTTGAGGAGCCAGTTCGATAAGAAATAAGGTAGCGGCTTTTTATTACGGAATTTTCTTATATTAGTTATTGATTCTTACCTTGTTGCCAATTTTGATTAATTTATTTGTTATTTTAACTATGTTGAATTTAAGATGAAGTCCTCGAATAACGATTTTATAGCTTTTCTCGTTTTTTTCTTGATACGTGTGGTATCCCGTGTTGTTAGCTTTTAGTGCATTTATACCTTTCTGTACGTATCTGGTGTTGTAGTCTGTACTTTCACTTGGTTGTCCTTAAGTTGTTTTATTACATAATTGTTTTTACCAGCTGTTTCATCCAGTAACTCGAGCAGAGTGTCGATGATTTTGCTTCGATGTAATCTATATTAGTGGTTGCTTTACTGCTTTTATTTCTTCTATTTCCTTTCCTGTAATATTTGAGTTTCTGTTGAATCGTCAAGTAGATCATAAGAGTTGGCTAACGGGTAGGTCTTAGAGCCATTTTGTTCGTAATGGTGCGGAGGTGTTATTATTTTGTTTTTTTGTTTCACCCATCTTGCGATTTATGAACCCTGTAGTTTTGTTGATTTAGCAGGAATCCAGTTTTGCGAATCTACTGAGTCTGTATCCATCTCATTTTCCACATATGAGTTTCTATTATCTATTTTGATTATTCTCTTTTCTGTACGAGCAAGGTTAGAGGATTGTTTTGTTTTTATCGACGGTTGACCTATTTTGGTATTGAATAATGAATATGTTGCCGTTATTAACAATTTTAAGAGGTTGTATAATGATAATTTTCAAGGTCGAAACTTTTTGCCATAGGCTTAATAATGCGGTTACTCGCGTGGGTGCAGTGTTACCTTTCTAGTACACTGGTCGCTTACCCTTGTATGTGCGTTGTAGACCTAACGTACGTTACACTGTATCTTAACGTATTTATTTTTTAAATACTTATATTCTCGGGAGCGTAAGATAAACACGTCCGTATTTATTAACGATTAAACGGAAAATCGCCTCCAACATGGAATCCTCCCGGCGATTAGGTTAAGCTAATTATGAGGAAGGTGAAAAGGTGAAAAAAAAAAAATAAAACACTAGGTTGAGAAATCCGAACGAGTTCCGGTCAAAAACGAAAATAGAAATAATATTTTTCACCGTTAATTATTCCTCTTTCTTTCGTTACAGTAATTATATGTTAATTATCACTTCTGCGATATACTACTGTGATGATACTATACCATTAGGTATATCCGTTATCGTCTGTGAACTCTCTGTTCTTCCAATAATGCTCTCGCTCTTTCTCTTCAAGTATCCTCGTAGACGTCCAGCGAAAGAATAGACCGAGTGTCATTAGTAATGGATTTACAAGGTGCACGTAATCGAGATACGATAGGTGGGGGTATGGAAGCTAGTGTCTAGTCTCTCTCTATCGATAGTGCGCGTACAATAAATCCCGTTTTTTAGTTATTATCGATTCCGATCCTAAACTTTTTTTAATATCCTGAGGGATAGTTGGACAAAAAATAAGTGTTGCAGCTGATTTCTATCGAATTTAAGAAATTATACTTCTTCTAGCGCGTTGGGGAAATAGGCCAGTCATAAGGGCCAAACATCGACTTTTTTACCAACCGCTTCAAAATTTGATCTAAAGGTAAGTTGACGACGCTGAATTGAATAGTTAAAATTTTATTAAAATCAACTCCCGAGGTTTTGAGAAAAGGGTTAAAAAAGGGTAAGATATAGCCTATCTTAGAATCTATACATTTTTTCAAAAAGAGTCTTAAACAAAAGTTTTGGGGAATTGAAATATACGTAAAAAATGTTTTATGGTTTATCTTCGTATCTGCAAAAAATAATCGAGAAATATTAAAAGAAAGTAATTGTAGAGTTGGGCGCAAGGTCCCGCCTCTCCGTCGACTTTTATACGCGCGCGGGCTAGTGTCCGTGCGAGCGTCCGTGTGTATTAGTACACAAACGAAGGATCTTAAGCAATCTTCGGAACTCTCGGTCTTGAATGAAAGTGCGAGTGAGAGAACAAACCAATATTTCTCCCTTTCTATTTGTTTAGGCGACAACGAGTATATTGTCTTAGCCATCGATTGTTGAGCGTTCTGTATACGAGTGCGAGTGAGAAAGAAAACCGATATTTCTCTCTTCTATTTTTCACTCGGTAGCCAGAATTTTAAGTCTTGGCCATCGAGTGTCGAGCGTTCTGTAAACGAGGCGCGTGAGAAAGAAAACGATATTTCTCTCTTTCTATTTTTCTTTCGATAGCGAGAATTTTTCGTTTTGGCCATCGAGTGCCGAGCGTTCTGTATATCTATATATATCGGCGTATACGCGCGGCGTTTTTAAATCGAATCTTGATGCTTATGGCACGCCGTTTTTTATTTATTGTCAAAAATAGTGAATCTTTATAGACGAAAAAGAATAATTCATTTTAACAGAAACTATTATTATATAGTCGAAAGGAAAAATAATGAATAATTTTGTTCCTCGCCATAAAATTAATTAGAATAATTAATTGATAATAATTTTTTGCCTCACAGAAATTTATTTGTATATCAAATTGAATACGTATTCTTTGTAAGATGAAATTTAAGATTTAAAAATTTTTCCTACTAAATTACGTATATATAAAAATTTTAAATTACTGATTTTTTGTCTTGTAAATATTTATTTGTGTATCAAATTGAATAAATATTTGGAAAAAAAGAATTTAATATCTACACATAAAATAATTCAAGAAAAAGATATTCCAAAGACATGGAATTTATTTTTTGTCTACACCTATTTTATCATTTTTATTATCTTCTTCTTCTTCTTCTTCATTCGTTAGTTTAGACACGTGCCTGTTTCGTAACGACGTTTTTCTGCCTATACACTGTGAAATTGTTCGCACAATCGCTTTTGTGGTCGCCCCGTACTTTTGCGGCAAACCGGTGACTTATCCCGTGCAATTCTATTCTTCAGTTGTCCATTCTGCTAATAGGCAGAGTGTCGGTTTTATGAGCCGCAAATTTTTTTTTTACTTTAGGTAGGGAGCTAACCTGATCCAACAACCTTCCTCCTTTCCCGGGCTTGGGACCGATAATATGATCGCTGATCTTGATCCGCCCAGCGATCATGCAGGCGGAGTTATTTTTTTATTATTTTTAAATATTTTTATTATAATATAAGAAAATAAATGCTTCTTATTCATCTTCGAAGTCTTAAGAATTGTACAAATAAAATTAAATACTCGTCAAATGGTGCGCTAGCGTAAGTTGTATCGACTTCGCTTCTCGCATCGGTTATTAACGTTCGATTCTTCGTGGTGGAATTATTTTTTATAAGTTTTTCATCCTTAGGTTATATAAATTATTTTTAAATTCCTAATTTCTAAATATATACAGAAAAAAAATTAAAATATTAGAAAAAAATTAAAAGCAATAAATTTTTTACATTCTGCACAATAAAGGAAGATTATTACTTAAACTACAATTCATCCTGTAATTTCATCTTAAAAAATTTATCGTTTCAGCACGTTAAAAATTAATTTTTGTTATTTATGAATTTATTTAATTTATAATTAGTAATTTATTATTGCGTAACAATGTTGATTTCTTAATAAAATTTATATCGTTAGTGCAAAATTTGAAAAATATCTGAGGTAGGACTAATTGACCGTCTCCTTGTTAAGGATAGAAATACTATAAAAAATAATTCCCCCACGAAAAATCAAACGTTAATAACAGGCGCGAGAAGCGAAGACGTTACTTCTAACGCTAACGCAACAACTTGATAATTGTTTAATTTTTTTTTTCATACTTTTATGGAAATAAAAATGCATTACTGTTTTCTTATAACCTAATAAAAATTGATTAAAATTATGTATAGACAAAAAATAAATTCTACGTTTTTAGAATATCCTTTCCTGTATATCTTAATTTAATTTTATGGGCAGATCATAAAATTCTTCTTTTTCAAATATGT
>NW_025113103.1:0-3025 GCF_010416935.1 Polistes fuscatus
ATTACAAATGTGGAAACGTCATGAGTAGGAGATTTTTTTAAAAGTGCGCTTGCGCCTTGAATTTGTGGTTGCGCATGTGTATAACATATTTTTAACAACTTTTTAATGCTAGATAGAGTAGATAGAAGCTCACAAGTCCACTTTTCGCGTAACTACATTCATCATAGTTACTAACCTGACCATAGTAGATACTTAATGCGATGACGGTACAATACTATAAAAGAATGCGATATTCTTTGATAGTATATGACATATACTTTGATAGTATATATAGTATAGTTATATTGTAATATAAAATTTTATATAATTATATTTAATTTTTAATATATAAACATGTGTGTGCCTTCAGAAATGCATTATATATATTTTAAAATGAAGCAATTTAAGACACTCAAATAAAAAAGAATCCAGAAGATTTGGTGATAAATCCAACGATGATCACCTGTAACAAAAAGCAAACTATATTAGTCATACAGTCAAGTGATACAATAGCCTGACATATAAGTGGTCCAATTCGCAGATGCACTTTTCAATTGAATCCTTTATTTACTTTTTATCAAATCTCTAATTACCGTTGCAATAAAATTAAATTTAAACGCGTGATTTTACATTTATATAAAATAAATAAAAATAAAGAAATAGGAAAAATAAGAATACTAAGTTACTAAAAAAAATAATATCTATTAATTATTATGAGAGAAATACTTTAAAACTGCATTATATAGAAAAGAAAAATTGCAAATTTAATAAAATACGATCAAAGTGAAAAATTTTAAAGACAAAACAAGAAAAAGAAATTACTGTAATATTTACCAAACGCTATTTAAGCTTCAAAATTTAATAATACAAAAATTTAATATTTCTGATTCTAACTAAACACATATGCATCTTTTGGACGATATGGCACACAGATTAGATGTGCCAAGGAGATGGAATGGTCCATCATCTCCAATTACAATTACAAATTAATGACGAGCAAATAATAATACAATAGAATATAAAATATGACTAAAGAGCTATTTTCGAAAAGTTCGAACTTATGTTAACCTTTGAAAATAACTGAATAGTCTATGTAGTTGCCCTCTTCAGCCACAATTAAGTGGGGGCCTCTTCGGCCTTAGCCTCTTCTTTCTTCATCCCTGAAAACTGCATTGGACATTTTCAACGTGCAAGAAAGATAAGATATCTCATATCTTTTTTTGCAAATTAACTTTATTTCGTTATGATCTATATGGAATTATGAAAAAATTAATTTATATTTAATGTTATATATTCAAGCTCGTATAACCATGGATGAACTTAGAGTTCATTGCATAATATTACACGAGCACAATTAATCAAACGTCCAAGCAGATAATTTTCCCTCGATGACCTAATAACACGTCGCACTTTTAATATCAAATAACAAAATTCAATTGAAATTTAATAATGCAACAAATGTAATGCATTTTCTTGCAATATTTTCATTTCATTCATTGTTATTGAACTATATCAAATATTTTTCATTACAAGAGAAAATGCTATTGTGCGAAGTGCTAATCTCATAATACTTAAAACTAAGTATCAAATTCATCAAAGGCTTTGCCAATTTGATTCGACTCTATCTCGTTCGAGATAGAATCGAAAAAGAAATGAATCTTCCAAGTGGTTGCAAATGCCTCTATAAATTATGATACATACTCAAGATTACAGAAGAGTCACAAAATAATTTACAAAACAAGCATAATAGAATGAGATGATAAAATTTTGCAACAATTCTGTATAAACCAGGAGGCGGAATTTCCACTCCGGAGTGAAAGTAAGCCTAGTGCCTTTCCTGGGTCCTACCTACTTAAAATTAAAGTTTTCACATTCATCAAAGAAGTATGCTACCTGTCTGCCAATTACCCGTATTTAAAAGAGCAAAACACATACGTACCCACCCACCCACTCCACGATTCTCTCACATACCACCAGGGTGCAAAGCCTAAACTAGAGAGCATGCCCCGGGGCACCTCCGACACCCTAGTTCAACCACGTTTTAAACTTATATGCTAAAGGGTATACGTACTGATTGCTGTAATCGTCTGCCAAGGCTAGTGATTATTGCATAAAAAACTACAGCAAAAATACAAGTATACACTAGTATATATGCATACTAGTAATATACGAGTATATCAAAGTTTCCACAAATAAATGCGGTAACTCTACTATGCAAAACGATTGTTAAAAAAAAAAAAAAAAAAAGTTTGTATCGTACACGTGACGCTACAAGTTATTGTTATTCAATAACTTAAAAAAATAATAAGCGCGGTATTACGTGTCGCGAAACGATGTACAATGCACACACCTAAGCGCACACACAGGTGCAACGTACCCGTGCAATCACTAGCACAATGACAGCCGCCAATAGGGGAAAAAACTTAAAAACTAAACCTATACCAACTGTTTCTCACCCATGACGAGTAGCACCTGGGCACACGTATAGATGAGAACGCAGAAAGATAGGGGGGAGAAACGGGAGATTAGTACATATAGAAGCTGAAAGATCCTGATCTAAAAAATATGATTAAAAACACATATATACAATGAACATATAATATACATTTTTATATAAAAATTCATCTAAGCGACTAAGGACTCTAACAATTTATTTAAAATAAAAATGACTTTGAATATCTTTAATATCTTTTAATATATTTTAATATATTTAAAAACCTCGGACGACTCCTTTCATTAATTGGCTGTTCTAAGAAAAGAACTGGGCTTTGAGCCACCACTTACTGCTAGAATCTATCCGTCGCGAATGAGTTTTGTTTTCTTGCTCATTATTTGTATATCGAAGTATGCGATTAGATCAAAGTTAATCGCGATTAGATAAACTAAGTACGAAGCAATACATGTAAGACAGTTATTACATGCGTTTCTGGACGAAACGATTAAATTAATGCTCGGTGTCGCCACGACTAACCACGAACAAAAAACGTAATAAAAAAGAAAGTGCATTAATGGATTGCACTGTAAGTAAAAATAAAATTTTGTTAAA